>NW_004524991.1:271260-276026 GCF_000260255.1 Octodon degus
TATTCAAAGTTTTTAGGATAGATATATAGTTGCATTCTCTTAATGAATAGAATGATTTGTTCTAATGGTGTTTGTAAATAGGATCACAAGTGCACTTCTTGTACAGCAATTAGCCACTAAGAAGAATATATGCAGTGTATTATTTGTTGAAATTGTACTTCTGATTTGATTTGAAACTGTCTCATTGCTGTTTGTCAATAAAACTTTGAAAAAAAAAAAGAAAAATAAATCCAGCCCAGACTATTATACCGTGTAAAACTCTCTTTCAATTTTGATGGAGAAATTAAGCACTTCCAAGACAAAGATCAACTAAAGAGTTTCATGATGACAAAGCCAACCCTACAAGGCTCCTGAAATATGTTCTAGAGAGGGACCAAAATGATCAGAACTCCATGAAGGAGAAGAGAAAGAGCCCACTAAATATGGTAAATTATTAAACAGAGGATAAAAGGGAGTAAATAACAGCAGGGAAATAAGGTGTGAATCATAATTCAACACATCTCAATTATAACCATCAATGTAAAAACACTCAATTCACCAATTAAGAGAAAAAGCCTCGCACAGTGGATCAGGAAACAAAATCCAACAATATGCTGTATACATGAAATATTTATCACTACTTGAAATGTGCAATTGTGAAGTTTTCTGTTTTGCTATGATTGCCCAGACTTTCTTTTCCCACTCTAGAACTTTCCTGGGTCTATATAAATTCATTTATTCATTTATAAAAAAAAGTTTGATGGAGAAGTGAAATACTTTCATGACAAAGAACAGCTAAAGAATTTTATCATGACAAAGCCAACCCTACACAGGCTACTGAAAGATGATCTAGAGAGGGACCAAAATGATCAGAACTCAACGAATGAGATCAGAAGCAACCAACTAAATAGGGTAAGCAATTAAACACAGGAGAAAAAGGAGTAAACGACAAAAGGTAAATGACATGTCAATCATAAGTCAATACATCTCAATTCTGAAGATCAATGTAAATGGGCTCAATTCACCAATTAAGGGAAATAGACTGGCACAGTGGATTAGGAAACAAAATCCAACAATATGCTGTATAAAAGAAACACGTTTAACTCATAAATACATTCATAGTCTGAGTGTCAAAGGATGGAACACAATACTACATGACCCAGCACCTCAGAAAAAAGCACGGGTAGCAATCCTTTTCTCAGACAGTTTCAACTTCAAACCAAGAATGATCAAGTGAGATAAAGAAGGCCACTATATACTGGTTTGGGGGAAAAATTCAAGAGGAAGAGGCAACACTCATAAATATGTATGCACTAAACACGGGAGCATCCAACTATATAAAGCAAATCTTAATGGACATGAAAAATCTAATATCCCATACCACAATCTTAACAGGAGACTTTAACACCCCTTATCCCCAAATGATAGGTTGACCAGACAAAAACTTAACAAAGAAATAACAGAACTGAACCAGAGCTTGAAACAAAAGGACTTGGTGGACATATACAGAGTGTTCCTCCAAAACACAGCTGAATACACATTTTTCTCAGCTGCACATGGGTCATTTTCTAAAATAGACCACATATTGGTCCATAGGTCATGCATAAGTATATGCAAGAAAATAGAAATCATCCTATGCACATTATTGGACCACAGTGCAATGAAACTGGAAATAAATGACAAAAGAAACCAGAAAAAAACTTTAAATACATGGAAATCGAATGACACCCTACTCAGCAACCAATGGGTCACAGACAAAATTAAACAAGAAATTCAACAATATCTACAATTCAATGAAAATTCAAGCACAACTTATTGTAATTTATGGGATACGATGAAAGCAGTTCTCAGAGGAAATTCATAGCTGTGAACTCACACATTAGGAAAACAGAATGGGAACAAATAAATATCCTAATGCTGCACCTTCAAAAACTAGAAAAGAAAGAGCAAACCAAACCCAGAGCCCAAAGACGGGAAGAAATCATAAAGATTAGAGCAGAAATTAATTCAATTGAGAAGGAGAATACAGTTCAAAGAATTAACGAATCAAAAAGCAGGTTATTTGAAAGTTTAAATAAAATTGATAAGCCCCTAGCTAACCTCATCAAAAAGAGGAAAGAAAAAATTCTACTACAAGCAATAAGGAATGAAAAGTGTGTAATTACCACAGACCCAGTGGAAGTTCAGAAGATCATCAATTGCTACCTTGAAAATCTTTACTCTCACAGAATAGAAGACACAGAAGAAATGGACAGATTCCTAGAAAGGTACAAATTACCACAACTGAATCGACAAGATACAACCATGCTCAATAGCCCAATAACCGCCAATGAAATACGGGATGTAATTAAAAACCTACTGAACAAGAAAAGTTCAGGTCTGGGTGGATTCAGAGCTAAAAACTACAAGAAATTTACAGAAGATGTAGTCCCTATACTCCTCAAACTCTTCCATGAAATTGAAAATGGAGCAATCCTCCCAAAGTCATTCTTTGAGGCAAGTATTATACTGATACCAAAACCAGGGAAAGATGCAACTAATAAGAGAATTGCAGGCCGATCTCCCTCATGAACATAGATGTGAAATTCCTCAATAAATTCCTAGCAAATAGAATACAGCAAATAATCAAGAAGATCATATACCATGACCAGGTAGGATTCATCCCAGGGATGCAAGGAAGTTTCAATATTTGAAAATCTATAAATGTAATACACTATATCAATAGAGCTTAAACTAAAAAGCACATGATCATCTCCATTGATGCCAAAAAGGCTTTTGACAAAGTCCAACACTCATTCATGTTCAAAGTCCTACAGAAAATTGGAATACATGGCCTCTACTTCAATCTGGTAAAAGCCATTTATGAAAACCCAATGGCTAACACAATGTTAAATGGGGAAAAACTGAAATCTTTTACTCTTAGATCTGGTACAAGACAAGGATGTCCTCTGTCACCACTCCTATTCAGTATAATTCTGGAATCATTAGCTACAGCCATTAGATATGAGAAAGAAAGAAAAAGAATAAAATAGGTGAAGAAGGAGTTAACTTATCATTATCTGCAGATGGCATGATACTTTACTTGGAAGACCCAAAAAAACTCTACCAAGAAGTTACTAGAATTAATACAGAAATTCAGTAGCATAGCAGATTATAAAGTCAATACCCAGAAGTCAATAGCATTCCTCTACAAAGACAACAAACCCACTGAGAGGGAAATTATAGAAATAATACCTTTTACAATAGCACCAAGGAAAATGAAATACCTTGGAATTAATCTAACTAAAGAAGTCAAAGATTTTTTCAAGGAAAATTACAGTACTCTGAAAAAAGAGATCATAGAGGATTTGAGAAAATGGAAAGATATTCCATGCTCATGGATAGGAAGAACCAACTTTGTGAAGATGGCCATACTCCCAATTTTGCTGTACATATTTAATGCAATCCCTATCAGACTACCACCAACACACCTCACAGAGGTTGAGAAATCATTCCTAAAATTTATCTGGAACCAGAAAAACCTAGAATAGCAACGGCAATACTGGGTAATAAAGATAAGGCAGGAGGCATTACAATTCCTGACTTGAAATTATACTACAAGGCTACTGTGATAAAATCAGCATGATACTGGCAACAAAATAGACCTGAGGATCAATGGAATAGATTAGAAAATGCTGAAGCCCCTACAAACACAATCAGCCACCTTATCTTTGACAAAGGGGCCAAGCATGCTCACTGGAAGAAAGATAGTCTCTTCAATGAATGATACTGTTAAAACTGGCTCCCTACGTGCCAAAAACTCAAACTTGACCCAGGTCTATCACCATGCACTAAACTAAAGTCAAAATGGATTAAAGATGTAAACATTAAAGCAGATACACTAAATCTCCTGGAAGAGAAAGTAGGAGGAACTCTTGAAGACATAGGGGTAGGCAAAGATTTCATGAACAGAAATGAAATCACACGGGAAACATTTGAAAGAGTTAACAACTGGGACCTGCTCTTATTGCAAAGAATTTTTCACATCAAAAGAAATTACCAACAAAGTGAAAAGGCAGCCCACAAATTTGGAAAAAAATCATGACAAATAGGTACTCAGACAAACGCCTGCTCTCTAGAGTTTATATAGAACTAAGAAACACTAGGGCACCAAAATTTAAAGACTCAATCCAGTAATGGGCATCTGAGATGAACACACACTTCTCAGAGGACGAAATTAAACAAGCAAATAAATATATAAAAAAATGCTCCACATCACTGCCAACAGTGAAATGCAAATTAAAACAATATTGAGATATCATCTCACCCCAGAAAGAATGGCTATCATAAAGAAATTACCCAACAACAAATGTTGGAGAGGGTGTGGGGAAAATGAACCCTTCTCCACTGCTGGTGGGAATGTAGACTGGTGCAACCGTTATGGAAATCAGTGTTGAGACTCTTTAGAAAAGTTGGACTGGAAATCCCATTTAAAGCACCTATTCCTCTACTGGGAATTTTCCCAGAGGATCTGAAAACATCATATCATAGGGATATATGTTTGCCTATGTTTATAGGAACACAATTTGTGATAGTGAAATCTGGAAAACAACCAAGATGCCCATCACCTGAGGAATGGCTGAAAAAGATGTGGTATTTTTACACATCTTTTGGAGTATTATTCAGCTATTAAGAATGATAAACTCGAAGCTTTTATATTGAAGTTGATGCCACTTGAAGATATATTTGTAAGTGAAATAAACTAGACACACATGTGTAAGTATCATATAGTTTCCCTAGTATAAGAA
>NW_004524991.1:279054-302346 GCF_000260255.1 Octodon degus
GTATGCTGGCTTTCCTTCTCTTGTGCCTAACCCACAGCACCTGACTTTAAGCCAATATCTAAGGAGACTGAGTTGCAGCAGGTGTGGTGGGCGTGCCTGCTGTTTGGCCATCAGCAGAGCACAGGTAAGCAGTGGGCGCTGAAGAGATGCCCATTCTCTTCTTTCCATTCCTATATTTTATATGAGTGATACTTGAAGGGGTAATGAACTTATTAACGATTTCCGATGTGCTTTATGGTTACTTTCATCTTTGTTTTCTCTCTGAAATAGTTGCTGGCTTAGTGATGTCTGGATACATCATTCCCTTTCTTTCTCATTGTCACCCCTCTCCCCTCTCTCTTCTCTTTCTGTTCTTTTTCTCTCTTCCTTTCCTCTTTTGTTTTTTGTTTATCACAGTGAAAAATGCTATGATACTGCTGTGTTCTCATGATGCACTTACAAGAAATTGCCAATTCTATTTGACGAAGTGCTCCATTCTTGTTAATTTCCAGCCCTTTAATTTTTGATCTGGGGATGCTACAGGCCTGCACCACCACTCCCAAACTCAGTGGCTGGCTCACTGTTCCCAGGGGCAGGGCTGGCACTGCATGCGGTACTGGGGATCAAATCTGGGTCCCTGCACTTGTCTAAGCAGGTGCTTAGTCCATTGAGCTACCTTGCTTGTCCACCATCTAAATTTTTATGGTAGATTTTGAGGCATTCTTATTGAATTATTGTATAATGTTCTATATAACTATGTGGACTTACTTTAGGTCAAGAATTTTCTGTTTTATTTTATAAATGTATATTAGGTATAGTTCTCTAACCCTGAATGCTCTCTTACACACAAAATATGAATGTAATCTGTTTCTGTGCTGCTTCTAATGCAAAATTCCTGCCCTAATAGAGACTGTATTAGAACTTTTGGCAGAAATCTTGGCCTTTTAGAAGTCCAAAGCGTGAGGAAACTGATAGAATTCTTCATGTAATAGAAACTCCTAATTTCAGGTCTTATAAGGCAATTTTTTCACAAAAGAGCACAGTTTCAATATGACCTATTCTTAGTTTACACGTGGCTTACCAAAGTTCGGCGGGGATACAGAGGTGAAGCTAATCCTCAGTTAGTAACAAGGTCAGCTTTGTATCTATTTCTACTTTTACTCTTCATTTTCTTAAAAACCTGGAAAGTTTCTATTGCTCTTAAATCCATGCTAGGGAAAGCATCATAGTTTGGGAACTAATTAAGAAACATTTCAAAACTGAGGCAGGGCACAGTGTTGAGTCATGAAGATCCGTAAGCTAGTGCCTGGCATTCTTTGTGTCCTGTGTTGGACAGATTCTGGTTAGGATCCATCAGGAGGTCCAAGGTCTCTGGGAGAGGTGAAGTGCAGACAGTGTTTATTCCTGTGGGCTAGAGGGTTTTAACTTGGGTTACCTAGCAGCGGATAAAATCTGACCAACTGCCCGATGAAACGCCGTCAGTTATGCCCTGCCTGCTTGCTTGGGAGGCTGCGGTGGGAGCCTTCCCTTTCTTAATCAAGAATCCATTTCCGAAGATGCACAAATAGGAAGAGCGTCGTGGAGGCCACTTACCTGCTTTCCATTTAAACGGAAATGGAAGTTACCGCAGAAGAAGCTGGCAGAAGTCATGTTTTCAAATGTGTCATTCAAATATAACCCTCTCAACTTATAAAGCAGTCACTAGTCACTGAAATTTGAAGCATGCAAAGGCAGTTTTATACCTGGTCAGCTTTTATAAGCCTTATATTTAAGCTGAGATAGGTTCCTGACCTTGACATATCTCTGGCCTCAGCTAACATTCCTAAATCAAATATGCACGTTCCTGCCCTGGCACTTAGGTTAGCCTCTTCCTCCTGGAGAAAACACCACGAAGGTGATGAGTGGTTTCCATCTGGGGACAATTTGGGGTCTCTAGGCATAGCTTTTGTCACTGTTTATGGGTCTGGAGCTTTGCTGCTATTTCTGCCTTGAGCTTACTCTGCTACAGATTTTGAAGCAATACATCTGGAGAAAATGTAAAAGCATGATGTATTAGCAAGTGTTTTTCACATTTGTGTTTGCATCGTGCTGCACAAGCAAAAGGTTTGTTGTAAAACCAATGAAGTAAAAATATGTAGAATGAGCAAAAATTGGGTCTTGTTAAAAGCCACACAACTGTTTTCTCATTTTGAGAAAGATACTTTGCTAAGCATTTTCAAATGGTTTGCCACATTTTAATTTTAAAGGTGTGTTTTGAATATTTTCAAGTTACATTACTAGAAAAATCTATAGGAAAGCTAAATAGGGCCATATTGCCCATGACATGCTGGAAGTTTTCTGCTTTCATTATATGAACCAAAAAGATTTTGTCAAACAACACTTGAAGAGTAAGAGTTTGCAAGAACCCAGAGTCTTTATAGTATACATGATGTGGAAGGGTGTGTGAGGAAAAGAGACAACAGAGAGGGTTTGAGAAGGAGGAAAACAATAGCTACCTAATGTGGAAAAATCCATACGAGGCATAGTTCTTCAAAAAACCCCACTTTTTTGTCAAAAACAAAATGGGGATTAAAGAATTCTGCCTCCCCCACAACGCTCACTGCTTGACTTTTGGCTGAGAGAGGGGATGGCAGTGTGAAGGGAGCCACCACCAGCCCCCAGAAGCATTCACAGCTGCCCAGAGAGGGCAGGGGAAAGCCAGCTGGCCTTGAACCTGAGCCTGCAGATGCGGGGACAGAGGACGAAGGACATTGAGGCTGAGGGCTGAAAAGTGTCTGTGCGGAAGGACCCCCGGCCAGGCGGGGTGCTCTTGAGGTGCCACTTTCTGTCCTGTCCTACATTCTGCAGGAGCAGATCAGGAAAGAATGCAGAAGGAAGAAAAGCCCTAAAAAGCCAAGGACAGTGGTGTTCCTAGGCACTATGTCACATGGTATGAACACCTTCCGGATTAAAACTCTCATGTGCTATAAGGCCGTATATCTGTTGTGTTTGCAGTTGGCTGCATTTATTTATGCAAATTGTTATCATTTTTATCTCAAAGGAACATGGTAAGTTTCATAATTACTCGTAGTTTGTTCCATATCGAGCCAACCAAGAGACCCCAGTTTCCCGTCAGTTACTTATTCCACACGGGGAGATTCGCGGAGGCGGGAGGCATTGCCCTGCTGAGGCTCCGACTGGGCCTGTGGCAGCGCCTGGCACTTTTCAAGGGCGTGCTAGTTCAGGAAGGTATGAATGGAGCAAGAGATTCATCCAGGCACTGTTAGACCGGGTGCTCCTAGGAGACATGTGCGGACAACAGCGTTGAATAAACAAATGCTGCTCAAGATTTTGGGACTGTTTTCCACATTTTTATTTCAGAAGTTCTCCATGAACACATGGATGAGTGGTGCATGTGTGTTGTCTGGACAAGCGTTATTCAGGGGCAGGTTGTTGTCACCAGAGGGTTCCAGCTTTTGGGGTCACACAGTGGGGTGCCTCCACCCAAGTGTGCACCATTCATAAAATTATTTCACACTGTGCGACCATAGTTTGTAATTTGGAAATATAAAATCAACTTTAGGACTTCCTGGCAAAACGTACCGGCTGGTCCAAGGTAGTGGCTGATACTCAAGGGTTACGAAATAAAAAAAATAGTGACATGATCTCCATCTATCAGGGAGAATGCCACTTTTAAAGCCCTGCATACCTGTATTATTAATATCCTTTGCAGAGTGCTAAGATCTAAACTAGCAAGATATGAATTTTTTTTTTCTTCTTATTTTGGGCCTGAAAGATTTTAGCACAGAGCCAACTCCAGGAATTAAAGTTTGTGTTGATTTCTGCTAGCACCAACAATGGAATGCCACATTATTAAATGAGTGAAAACCTGGTTTCATTTTGCTGCCCCGTGTTTGCTCCAGTACTCCCAACGGAAGGCGTCCTTATCCCACTTTATTTTCTCCTAACCCACGACCAGCATCTGTGCCCATTTCCATGCCCTGCTCTGGACGCTGCTTATCGATAACGTGGTTCTTACTGGTTGGAGATTCACTATCTCTGAGACTCACATGGTCCGGGAAGTGTTGGGTGCTGGCTTCTCAGCGACCACCCCTGGGTCCGGCCTCCCGTGGCCTTTCCCAGGCCTTAGCGCCCCGCTTCTGTTCTCCTGTGCTATTCTCCGTTCACCAGTGCGCATACCTTGGTTCTGAGGGTGAACGTCTGGGTGCCAGGACCACGACTAGCACGGGGTCTGGCACACGGTAGCTGCTTCATGGACGGCTGGCTGGACGGCCCACTGCGCAGGGACTGCAGATTCCTCGCTCGTGTTAGAGAACCCAGTGCAGCTCATTTACTCCGCGTCCAGCTGTCTGAAGGGCATGGAAAGCAGTCATTCTTCTTGGCTCAGTTGTACCAGTTGACTGAACAAGTCATGTATTTATGGCCTTCGTCTTCTTTACACTGGATTTAGATTGCAGTATGATTGTCCTTTGCAGCCTCCAGCAGATTTAGGAGTGCCTTATTGTGGGAGGGGGATGAATTAATGCGCTGCAAAGAGAGCTGGGCCTCTAGCAGTAGCTAGTTTTCTTCCAAACAATTTCTCTGCTTTTGGTCTTCATGGGATTAAAAGAACACACTGAAAAGACTTTTTAAATTAACACCCTACGGTGTGTCTGATGAGATGACCACACATGGCTTAAGAAATGGCAGTGGGATCTGTGAAATGACAGCCCTTGAGGGCAGAGTCCTCTGTGACAGAAAAGGCAGCGCTCAGCGGTGGTGACCACTGCAGGCTGCCTCCAAGGGAGCGCACCAAGGCCTGGAGGGCGAAAGACTGCTGGCTGCTTCTCTGACAGATGGAGGTCGTTTTCTTAAGGTAGTTTTTATCTGCTGGCTCATGATGTCCCTATCATTTGATTCTATGAGACTCTGCTGTGCTCTGTGAAGCTGGTTTCTTCTGCATCCTAGTCTGGAACTATTTCCCCAGTTCCTAACTTAGACTCATTGGTCGTGAGGTTGCAGTTAAAGGGGGCTGCTGGTGCACTGCATTTTTGTGCAGTTCCTTCCAATAACTGTTTGAGGTAGAGGGTGGAGAAAGAAAAATAAGTAGCTTCTTGACTCAGCATGGAAGAACACATGGTTTCTGGGAGTCCAAGGGGCAGGTGTCCTGCTGGAAAGGCTTTTCTTTCTCACGTAATAGATCTTCATTGCTGACTCTTCTTACTGCAGTCTTCAACATCTGTTACCAACTTTCTTCCATCTCATCGCAGAAGGCTGTAGTGCAGATACAGTGCCCCAAAGGAATATAAGTAAAACCAAGCATCTTATCTTAGTGGCATTGATATGTCTGTGTGGCAAAAACATTCTGATGGAACAAAAAGTCTAAGAAGAAGGGTAAACTTGCCCCCCGAAATTGGCCAACACAGACACAAGCATGTTTGTCCTATAGATACTGTGGTATGAAGCAGCCTCCCCAAGCTCCACTTCTGCTCAATAAGGTGCTACCTTCTCCATCCCTAGACAGAGGCCAGAGGTTTGCTTTGTGTGCAGAATTCTTCCTGCACCTCCCAAATGGAGCTGGTGTCCACCAAGGTAAAGAAGGGGGGAATCTAAAAATGACTCCTGGATGTTCATGTGGAATACCCTATGCACACACAGGTAAATAGAGACATGCAGTTTTATATACATGTTTCATATCATGTATTCTCTGATTTCCTGTATGTTCACAATCAGCAAAGAACCTGCTTGTCTTGTCTGTGTTAGTGTGACATTCCAGGGGTACTGGGCATAAGATTGTATGATGATGGCCCATGTATTTGCCTTCTTGTCCTTGGGTCATCTGTATTTCAATATCTAACATTGCAATTGGTGTCTTTCTTAACTCTTCTAATAGACTATGCTCCCAACTCCTTCAGGGCCTTTGCGTACAATATTTCCTTATTTAACAATTAATCCAGCCTTTTCTTTAGACCTTGGATCAAAGTTCACTACCTTGAGAGAGGCTTTCTCTGCCGTCACCAATACATATCTTACTAAAGCTCTTGTAACTCCCTGTACGTTTTCTACAAAGCCTTTAGCATAGCTTTGAATATGTATTATTTATTCAATTAATTAATGTCTCTTTGCCTTAATAGTCAGTAGAATCTTTGTGGACAGGATTGTGCTTAGTTCAACACACTGTCATAACTCTTATGAATTGTTATAAGTCAAGTATGGCTTGTCTGAATGGTCTATCTTCTGTTAGGGATTTTCTCTGCTAGCCCCTAGGAAGGAGTTCCTGCATAGGATGATATATGAACCTGAAGTAAACACATTGCTATGCAATCCAATGGGTCTTTGAAATTTTTAATGAATTTATGCACTCAGAAATTGAAAGCTCCACTGGCTTTCCTACAATCTACCCAGTGAGCTCTGTATGTGTAGAGTCATCCCATTGGTCAAGACACACGTAAGTGGCTCATCCCATGGTGAACAAAATGATTTTCTATGTCCTGAACCTTCCCCTCTGTGTAGCCTTGCTGAAATCATCCAACACTGTTCAGTGGGGTGTGATCTGCCTGTGGACCCATACAAATTTACAACCATACTACCAGGAGACGCAAACTGCATTTGTTATAAGTGGCAATGCTTTGGCTAATGTTTGTCTATGAGATTTAATCTTTTAAAGCACTGAATATTTTATTAGAGTATGGACTGCTTAACTCCTTTAGAAGGCTAGGGGCAAGAGAGAGTACTGATGAAGCCTCAGCTTTCGGAGATATTACCACGTTGGTGTCTACCATAAAGCCCATCAATTCATGGTTCATATCTTCATGATTAACTACATTTCTTATCTTTGTGGCTTATCTACACTTATACTAGTTACTTATTTATACTAATTATATTACTATAAATCTATTTATATGAGTTACACTTATCTAGATGGCTTATCTGCATTTATACCACTTTTTTCCAAAACTGACCCTTTAACCTGTGTAATGAAGAAGAAAAATACATAGCATTTCTTAAGCTTGTCTGATTACTGTTTGTTGAGCATAAATATATGCTCATTTACTTTCTTTGGCTCAGGTGGGCTTCTAGTAGGATTATTTATTTAATTTATAATTTTTAGTCACTGATGCAGATTGCGGGGTGACTCTCGAGTCAGGGCATAGTGCTTGGATTGTCTATGAAATAAATTTTAAAATCAACTTAGTACAACAATTCCATACATCAAGAAGGACCCTAAAAAGGCTTGCACTGTCAGAGACAGGCAGGCACAAACAGCTCTAATGATTATTTGTGTGTACTTTCTGGGCAACGTTTATTAAATTTGTTTTTATGTGGCTCAAAGAGCTTGAAAATTTGCCCTGTCATCGTCATTTTGCTTTCTGTGCCCAGAGCGCATCTCTGTGCCGAGCAGTTGAATGCTGTTTACAGTTGGTCATCACAAGTAATAGAAGGAAGAGGCCCTGCAAATCTCCTGGGCTCTGGGCAACACTCTCTGTCACCTCTCCCAGATGTCTAGGGTTAGTTCAGCCTGGCCTTGAACTCCTATATGGCTCAGGCTGGCCTCGAACTCATGGCAATCCTCTGCTCCAGAATTCTGGGATTACAGGGGTACAGCACCATGCCAAGACACTCATTCTTTTAAACTGGCAAATGCTTGCACACAGTGAGGTGGTACAGCATGATCACCTGACACATGGATGCTGTGTGTAGTGACCAAATCTGGGGAGCCAGCATTTTCATCTCCTTCCACATTTATTGTCCTCGGACTTTGAAGTATTTCCACTGGGTGCCTGCAGACTTTCAGTGATTTATAAAATACCTAATGGCTATAAACTACACGGACCCCACCCACCAGGGTGGAGAGTCCTGGCACCTGTGCCCCCCGCTTAGCTGTATTTGGGGACTGCTACCCAACCTCTCTCTAGCTTCCCTCTGTCCCCTCCCCCAGTAGTTACCATTCTATTCTCTACTTGGAAAACAATTTTTTCCATTTCCACGTAGGAGTGAGAACATGCGGTATTTGCCTGCCAGTGCTGGACTTATTTCTCCTAAAATGTTTTCTGGTTCCATTTCTGCTCAGGCCACTCCTCTGATGACAGAAGCTCTCGGTCTTCTCTCAGCACTGATGGGGGCCATCTCATGGGATGAGCCCTGGTACTCTGAGGAGGAAGGGGGCCTTTGGGTTTCAAGATGTTCCAAGTGCAGCACTGGAAAGAAGCAAACACAGGCACATTTTACTCTGCCTGCCCCAGGTTTGATTTTTAACCTCAAAAAAAAAAAAAAAAATAGATAATCAGATTTTAGGTCAGTGAGAGTCTATGCTTTTTAAAGATTTTATTAGTACACATGTGCAATACATAGTGTTTACATTCAACTCGGGGCTTAATATACACACGCGTGGCATCTGGGGCCTGGCTTTGCCCCCCCTGTCTCCTCCCCACCCCTTCCCACCTCTGCAGAGTCTGCCTTCCTGGTTCTTAACATAGCTCTTTATTTTGCCCTTTACACTGTTTATAGTTTTGGTCTTTTCCAGGAGAGGTGCTGTTGTACCGTCTTATTTCACACAGTATTATCCAGGTCCACCGTTTCCTGCCAATGACCCACACGCATCCCTGAGGGCTGAGGCCCACTCCAGGGCGTGCGTGCACCACGTTTTCTTTGTCCATGCATCTGCTGACAGGCGTACAGGCTGCTCCCATGACCTAGCTGTGGTGAGCAGGACTGCCGTGCGGAGGGCGTGGCTGCATCTCCGTGGTAGGCTGGTAGTAACTCCTGGGAAGGCACCTGGGAGGCGCACAGCTGGCCAGTGGGATTTCTAGTTTTAGCCTATGCAGGACTCTCCGCACTGAGTTCCACAGCGCTTGCACTAGCTTACCCCCCACGAGAGTGGAGGGGTGAGACTCTTGAGGGTAGCGCGGGTACAGAGCTGTGCTCAGGCCCCCGCAAGCCCAGGGGCAGTTATTTCTCTTGTGCAATAAGACGACTGGGGTGTCAGGACCCAGTAGTGTAGCGTCAGTGTCTCTCGGTCATTTCATATCATTTATGTATTTTAGTTTTATCCTTTGGCCAATAAATGTTTAGAAACTATTTTTTTTCTTAAAGTTTTTCTTTGCTAAGGGTGTTTTTCGAAGTACAGAGTCCATGTGGAGAACATTTCAAACTGCAGGGTCCACATGAAGAGCCTTTTAGTGGGGCGAGCGTCGCTGCTCAGCCTGCCCGTGCCCGCGGTGCCTGCTTTGGCAGTGCGCAGGCCGCACTGCTCCTAGTACGTGGGCAGCGCGAGGCCCCCAGAGCCCTGCAGGTGCGGAGAGCTGCTAACGCATTACCTGCCCTGACGCAGCCTCTGGGACAGAGTGGCCGCCTGCGTGAGCCTTGCCTGCTGGTGCTGAGCGGGCCGAGGGACAAGGCTGGAGTGTTTGTGCGGGACTCTCAGGGCCAGCTTGTGGCTCTGCGCAGTGTGACTGTCCCTAAGGGCTCAGCAGGCACGGTCTGCTGTTTGAGTGTGGCCTTTGCGCTGCACCTGGCCATGCCAAGTAGACCGGCCTGTGTTTGTGTGTCCACTGCACAACCTCCAGGCTGCAGCCAGGACAGCCGGGGCAGCATTCATTCCTGGCAAACCCCTAAGCTCAGACTAAACCAAAGCTCTGCATGTTGGATGTTAAACCGAACGGGGTTACCAGCTGGCAGCTGGTTCCTAATGAGACTCTGCCGACCAACAGCACACCGCCTGTGAAATGTTTAACTTTCTTCCTACAGACGCTGGCAAACTCCAATTTTATCACTCATGAATAACATTTTAAAATAAAGTTTTTGCAGTAATTATTTATTCATTTTTAAATAAAAAAATACGTATTAGTGATAATGTTGAAGTGCTATTTTCCTTCCTTAAAGCCATTATAATCATTTTCTTCTCAAAAATAATCACTACCAGGAAATTAGAACACATTTTTCCGGTCCGTTTAAAAATGTTTCAACTACTTATAAGTAGTATTGTTCTGAATGTGAGCTGTATTATATTATGTGTCGGATTTTACAACTTGCTTTTAAAATTCTCCTTTATTCATTCATTTAATATGTACAGTAGACCCTCCACATCTGTAGGGTCAACTGACTACTGGTGGAAAATGTTGTTAGATCCGTAACCCTTGCATCTGGACTCAACCTCACAGATGTCTTTCCTGGCTATTATTCCCTGAATAATACAGCATAACAACTATTTACACAGCATGCACACAAGTCTAGGTATTCTAAGTAATTTGCTGATGCTTGAAAGTATACAAGTGAGTATGGATAAATATGCTGTTTGATGCAAATGATTTGAGCATTCTCAAGTTTTGGTATGGGAGACAGGCCCTGGGACCGAGCCCCACGAACATGGAAGGGCAGCTGTATTGTGGAGTTTACAGCGGTCTGCATACTTTTGTAGTGTTAATGCTATAGGTTGACAAAAAGGAAAAATGAATCTACCTTCATGGTGTTTATATGTTAATCAGATAAAGACAGACACAGAGATGAATGTGTTTTGTGTCAGATGCTGAGAATGTTGTACAGAGAAAAACTGTGGGAGGAGGAACCACAGAGGATGGAGATCTAGGCACAGTGACCTGAGCTCTGAGGGTGTCAAGGGACAGCGAGAGGCAGGGCCAAGGTGCTGCTTGGGAGTGAAATGTGGAAGGAGCAAGTGGGAGTGTGAATGGGGTCTCACCTGGAGCAGGCAGGGTCTCGGGGCTCCCACGCGACTAGGTCAGATGGAGTGTCAGTTAGATCTCCTTCTTCCACTATACATGACCCAGATAATAGGTGGGAACTTGCGTCGAGCATCCCACTATGTGTGCTTATGCTACATGTTATTTCTTAATTGGTAACTCCAGTTTTTTAATCTATTCAGTATTACTATTAAAATATTGTTAAGAAAAGTCTTTTTCAGTTTTTCTTACATTTACATACAAAAGGTTCCCTATGATATAAGCCTAAATATAAAGGGACATTTTTGTTGAGCACACTTCCATAAATACTGATGTGTTGATCTGGAAGTGTCTGTGTACATCTGCCCTCCTGCACAGGTTCTAACACGTGGAAGTAGTTAGTAGTAGTAGTAGTAGTAGTTAGTAGTAGTAGTAGTAGTTAGTAGTAGTAGTAGTAGTAGTAGTTAGGAGCAATGGTTTTCTCACACCATTGCCAACTCTAGATATCATCTAGCTTTTACCACTCTCAGCTTGAAGCAAAATGGAGTTTTATTTCGCTTTGCTTTAATTTCACCTTTTTCCTAATTTGTAATGCTAAAAAAGTAGTTATTTGTTCATTGGCCAATACACTGACCTATGTGTAAGTTGTTCAAGTATATTTTACATACTGTTAACCTTTATATTATTTGTTTACTAAATGATGCACATCAGTTTCTTGAATATTCTGTACCTGATGTCTTCGTAAGACACTCTGCAGTGGCGTTTTCAGGTTTGTTCCATGTCAGTCGTCTTTGTTGCTCACCATGTCCTTCCCGTGTTTTCCATTTTGATGCGGTTCATGCTATCAGTCCTTTTCTTTATCATTTAAACTTTTCAATCCCTTAAGAAATTCTTTAATGCCCCAGGTCAGGAGGTTTCTCACCTAGCTTGTTTCTTCTCTCTCTGCCTCCATTTAGCATAGAGAGTTTCATCTTTCCTTGGGGATACCATGATGGATAGACTAGATTCTCTCTGGAGGGTACATTGCCAGCGCTGGAGTTCTCCTTAGCCCCTCACTCAAAACTAATCACATGCTCTGCCAAAGGGAGCTGTCTTGTTCAAGACTTGGTTCTCTCTTCAAAGAAATCTTTGCATGCAGTTACTGGTTTATGTGGGAAGATAAAAGTTAGGCCTCAACTCAGTTTAGCACTTCTCTAAAAATGCTGAACCGGGCAGACCCTTATTCTGACGAGCTATCTTCCCAGTTGGGTTTGATCCTTGGTATTGCCAAGAAAAACAAAACAAAACAACAACACAAAACCCAAACTGAACCATGGAGCTTAATCCTTGTACTTCCAATATGATTTTAACATAACATTTATTTCTGTGTGGCATGTTATAGGGATTTAATATTATCTTATTCCAAACAGAAAGCTTACTATTCCAGTAGCATTTACTTAAAAGAAAACTCATTGATTTGCAGTATTCTAGAAGCAATTCTAAACATGTGATTTTGTTATGCTACTGATGTATGTTTTTACTCCTGCATTAGTGACAAATTATCTTAATGATTATATTTTTAAATTAAAATATATTTTCCTACCTGCTCCCAGTGCCTAAGATCCCTCTGCAGCCAGACCCCTGGCCTGGTGAGAGTATAGGACCACCTGCACACTCATGGGAACCTCCTCCATCAAACAGGACAAGCCCCGTGTGGAACTCTGTGGCAGAACTCCCTGCAGGGAGGCTAGTGGTCAGACCCACCCAGCTAATCCAGGAGCTGAACATCTTGCCAGAGTGGCACAACGGGTTCACATCCATGGGCTGCAGCAGGAAGAAGCTGAGCACAGCAGCCAGACCAGAGTCAGGCACATCTGGACAAGTTCAAACATGGTAGATCCAGACCTGGAAAGCTGAGACACTGTTAGATCCAGATCTATGAGAGCATCCTCTCTCTTTCTCTGTTGACTGAGAGAGGGGGCAACAGGAAATTGGTACAAACCAGTCTGCATGGAAGATTCCATGTATATTAAGGGGAGGTGATCAAACAGAAATTAGGGGAATTAATTTAAATGCAAATTCCCAATTTCACATCTACCTAGCTACAAAGACATAATGTTTGCTCTTATGGTCTAAAATACAAACCTATTATTAACAAAAGTTTGTCAACTACTAAATATCACTACAGATTATTAATGTTCCTAATTATAGTTCTGTAAATACAAAACTGCAACTGCCTTAACTACATAATCTCTTTTGGATAAGAATTTCAGTAGGCGCTAAAGAAACAACTGCACTAATGCTCTACACCAAAGGTCCGAGGACAGTGTGATACACAAAGACAAAGAGAAGGGGCAAAATGCAGTCTCAGGCTCAGAGCCCGCCCAAAACAAATGCAGGAGACACTAGCATAGAAGAAATTGGAAAACACACACTTGAAATCTCTGAATTAATAGCATTTCTGAAGTAAAGAAACAACTGCAGAAAGGTATAGGGGAAATCAGATCAGAAATAATCTTTTAATTGGTGAACTGAGTCCATTTATAGTGATGGTTATACTTGTGATATATTGACATATGATTGATATGTTACTTACTTGCTATTGTATTCCCCTACATACTGGTTTAGGGGAAAAAATGTAGAGGAATAGGTAACACTCATAAATATGTATGCACCAAACATGGGAACACCCAACTATATAAGATAAATCTTAATGGACATGAAAAATCTAATATCCAATACCACAATCTTAACAGGAGACATTACAGCCCCCTTATCCCAAAAAGATAGGTCAAGCAGACAAAAAGTTAGCCAACAAGTAGCAGAACTGAATCAGAGCTTGGAACAAATGGACTGAGGGAACATATATAGTGTTCCAACCAACAACATGTGAATATACATTTTTTTCAGCTGCACGTGGGACATTTGCTCAAATAGACCACATACTAGTTCATAGGTCATGCTTAAGTATATGCAAGAAAACAGAAATTATCCCATGTATATTATCTGATCACAGTGTAATGAAACTGGAAATAAATGACAAAAAGTCCCACAAAACCCCCATAAATACACAGAGATTCAACAACACCCTCCTCAGCAACCAATGGGTTACAGATGAAATTAAACAAGAAATTAAATAATATCTACAGTTCAATGAAAATTAAAGCACAACTTATAGGAATTTATGGGATGCAATGAAAGCAGTTCTTAGAGGGAAATTTACCATTGTGAACTCACACATTAGGAAAACAGAACAGGAACAAATAAATACCCTAATGCTTCACCTCAATCATCTAGAAAAAGAAGAGGAAAAAAACCCAAAGTCCAAAGATGGGAAGAAATTAAAAAAAATTAGAGCAGTAATTAATGCAATTAAGTCAAAGAAAATACAAAGAACTAATGAATCAAAAAGATGGTTCTTTGAAAGATTAAATAAAATTGATAAGCCCCTAGCTAACTTCATCAAAAAGAGAAATGAAAAAACTCAAATTCAAGCAAAAGAATGAAAAGGGTGAAATTATCACAGACTCTGGAAATTCAGAAAATCAATAGCTATTTTGAGAATCTTTACTCTCACAGAATTGAAGACATAGAAGAAATGGACAGATTCCTAGAAAGGTACAAATTACCAAAACTGAATCAAGAAGATATAAGTATTCTCAGTAACTCAATATCAGCCAATGAAATTTCAAATGTAATAAAAAAACCTACCAACAAAGAAAAGTCCAGGTCTTGATAAATTCACAGCTGAATTCTACAAGAAATTTACAGAAGATATAATCCCCATACTCCACAAACTCTACAATGAAATTGAAAAGGAAGCAATACTCCTAAAACCATTCCTGGAGACAAGTATTGTACTGATATCAAAATCAGAGAAAAATGTAACCAAAAAAGGGAACAACAGGCCAATTTCCCTTATGAACATAGATGCAAAAATCCTCAATAAAATTCTAACAAATAGAATACAGCAAATCATCAAGAAGATCATACACCATGACCAGGTAGGATTCATCCCAGGGATGCAAGGATGCTTTAATATTCGAAAATCTATCAATGTAATACACTATGTCAATAGAGCGAAAATTAAAAACCACATGATCATCTCCATTGAAAAGGCTTTTGACAAAGTCCAACACTCATTCATGTTCAAAGTCCTACAGAAAATTGGAATAGATGGCCTCTACTTCAATCTGGTAAAAGCTATTTATGAAAAACCAACAGCTAACATAATCCTAAATGGGGATAAACTGAAATCTTTTACTCTTAGATCAAGGATGTCCTCTATCACCACTGCTATTCAATATAGTTCTGGAATCATTAGCTAGAGCCATTAGACAAGAGAGAGAAATAAAAGGAGTAAGAATAGGTAAAGAAGAAGTAAAACTATTATTATTTGCAAACAACATGATACTGTACTTGGAAGACCTAAAAAACTCCTCCAAGAAGCTACTAGAATTAATGTACAAATTCAGTAGCCTAGCAGGATACAAAGTCAATACCCAAAAGTCAATAGCATTCCTCTACACAGATAGCACACATACTGAGAGAGAAATTAGAGAAACAATAACTTTCACAATAGCACAATGGAAATGAATTACTTAGGAATTAATCTAACTAAAGAAGTAAAATATCTATTCAATGAAAACTACAGTACTCTAAAAAAAGAGATTGTAGAGGATTTCAGAAAATGAAAAGATATCCCTGCTCCTGGATAGGAGGAACAAACATTGTCAAGATGGCCATACTACCAAAATTGCTGTGCAGATTTAATGCAATCTCTATCAAAATACCACCAACATATCTCACAGACCTAGAGAAATCATTCATAAAGTTTATTCAGAACCAGAAAAGACCTAGAGTAGAAAAGGCAATCCTGGGCAACAAAGGCAAGGCAGGAGGCATTACAATTCCTGACTTGAAATTATACTACAAACCTACTGTGATAAAATCAGCATGGTTGACATTGGCAACAAAATAGAGCTCAGCATCAGTGGAATAGATTAAAAGATGCAGATACAACTACAAACAAACTCAGCCACCTTATGTTTGACAAAGGGGCCAAGTATGCTTACTGGAAGAAAGACAGCCTCTTTAACAAATGGTGCTGGAAAAACTGGCTCTCTACATGCTGAAAACTAAAACTTGATCCATGTCTATCACCATGCACTAAGCTAAAGTCAAAATGGATTAAATAGTTCAACATTAGAACAGAAACACTAAATCTCCTGGAAGAGAAAGTAAATGGAAATCTTGAAGAGATAAGCATAGGCAAACAGTTCATATGAACAAAAATCAAACTGCACCAGAAACAGTTTAAAGAATTAACAACTGGGTTCTCCTCTTATTGAGAAATTTTTGCACATCAAAAGAAATTGCCAACAGAGTGAAAAGACAACCTACAAATTGGGAAAAAAAATCTTAACTAATAAGCACTCAAACAAAGGTCTTCTCTCTAGAATTTATAAAGAACTAAAAACCATTAGAGCCCCAAAATTTAAACACCCAATCCAAAAATGAGCATCAGAGATGATCACTCTCTTTTCAGAGGAAGAAATACAGGAAGTTAATAAATACATGAAAAAATGCTCCACACCACTAGCCATCCGTGAAATGCAAATCAAAACAACACTGAGATACCATCTCACCCCAGAAAGAATGGCTATCATAAAGAAATCACCCAACAACAAATGTTGGAGAGGCTGTGGGGAAAAGGGAACCCTTCTTCACTGCTGGTGGGAGTGTAGACTGGTACAACCGTTATGGAAATCAGTGTGGAGACTCCTTAAAAAACTAGGACTGGAAATCCCATTCAAACTACATATCCCTCTAGTAGGAATTTTCCCGGAGGAACTAAAAACATCATATCATAGTGATATATGTGAACCTATGTTTATAGTAGCACAATTTGTGTTAGCTAAGTCTTGGAAACAACCAAGATGCCTGTCCCTGAGAAATAGATTAAAAAGATGTGCTGTTTTAAAGAATGGAGTATTACTCCATTATAAAGAAAAATAAACTCAAGGCCTTCATGTATAAGTGGATGCAACTTGAGCATATGCTCACAAGTGAAATAAACCAGACCCACACGTGTCAGTATCATGTTGTCTACCTAGTGTAGGAACTCAAAAGCAGAAACAAAAATTGACAGATATAACACAGTTAAATGGAAATTGAGTATTTAAGGATTAAAAAGAAAGCGAGTAAAAGGAGAAAAGACAGAAGATATGGCAGCAGCAATACTGTACATTTATATAAGCAAGATGCTTGAGGCAATGGTCCTAAGCCTCTCCATCAGGATTTTATAGATAGCAGTTGATGGGAAGTGTCTCACCCTGACTGACTATATATGCTGATGTCTGTGAGCTAAGCAACTGAACTGCGGATTGCAGTGTGTGATACTAAAATTGTGCTTGAAATGCTTGTCATTTTGGTCTTCTAAGTGTGTACTGCTCCTAATGTCATATAAATTGCTGTTATACTCTCTTTCAAGTAAATGTTTGTAAAGAAAAAAGGTAGTAAGTCAAGAGACAAGAAAAAAACTAAATATATTTAAAAATATTTATTTATTTATTTGATACAGGGTGTCTTTGTGCAGCCTAGCTATCTCCCCAGCCCCTAAAATAAACATTTTTATAAGGGAAGGTAAGTCTCTTTTTGCTGATTTACCTTGTATATTTTTAGAGTGTTACTATGCCACAAAATTTCAAATCCTGGTTTCGTATTTATGAAACTCCTTGTTTGGGTTCCATTTATGACTGAATGGAGTCTATAAATTATTGTGAGAAAAACTGAAATCCTTCTTTATTGAGGCTTTTCATCCATTAGCATGATGCAAACATGTACACAGGTGGATTCCTTTTCTGCACGTTGCTCCTTTATGTGTGTGTGTGTGTATGTGTGTGTGTGTGTGTATGTGTGTGTATGTGTGTGTGTGTGTTTTAATACATTTTCTTATTTTAATGCTGCCAGTAGTTACCATGCCATATCTTTCTCCTTCCCTCTGGCCTCATCTCCTCCTCTGGGCTTCCCAGCCCAGTCCTTAGCCTGGGAGTCCTCTGTTCCCCGGACTCCTACTTCTTGCTGTAGTGAAGAGCAGGCAAATTCCAGAGGACCTTAATGTCTCCAAGTGGAAATAAGAGGGACTCTCCGTGCAGCTCAGCACGAACACTGCCTCCCTCACTCCCTTCCTTGGGCAGCAGCAAGCAGAACCATCGAAGTGAAATGCAGGATTTGGAGGCAGATTTGCTTACATTGATGGGCACTGATGGGGGTCATTCCCAGAATATCAGGCCCTGATTGATCTCTGGTGGTCTAGGATTTGCTGGGAATATGCAAGCTTGAAGTGCAGAAGCAGAGCGGCTGTCAGTTGAAGACTGGTTTATACAGTGTGCATCTCGGTGAGCAGCATTTCTAGGAGACAGAAACTGCTGGAACTGGGACAGGAGCTGTTACCTAAGTAAATGTGAGACTGAAGTACATGGGGGAGGCATTTTCTGCTACACTCACAGCTGAATTGAGTGAAAAGGACTACATTACCTTGTCTTCATCCTGGGCCTGGAATATTTTGCTGCATTGATGTGGCAGCAACCTATTTTTATTTTTCAGAAATTATTTACTGGGTAAAGAAAAATAGCATGAAAAATAGCTTCTGTGCAAAGTCCAGGCCTAGGAGAAAACAGAAGTATTAACAGCATTCACACAGTTTAAATATTTTGAAACAAATAGCTAGTTAGGGAAAACAGCAACATTTATTTTTATAATATTTAACATCTTTTGAAATAAATAGGTGACCATAGTAGTGGAACAGGGAAATGAAGGTACATGACTCCAGAGGTTCTTCAATAATACATTGTTGAAATGAAGTTATTTAAAGCTAGACTATGTCATGTTAAGGACTGTATTATAACCTGAAAGCAAACAGTTAAAAAAAAAAAGGAATGAAATGAAGCTATAGAACTAAAAGCCTAATAATGACAAAAAAAGAATAAAGGAAGTATAATAATAAATGAGACCAGTAGAAAATAACCCCTGTAGATGGGAATATATTAGTGAGAGTTTCCAAGTAAACAGAGTCAATAGAGGGAGGGCGGAAAGGCAGAAAGCAGAGAGGGAGGGAGGAAAGAGACAGGGGAAGGCTGGTAGGAGAGAGAGAGAGAGAGAGAGAGAGAGAGAGAGAGAGAGAGAGAGAGATTCAGTCTAATCAGCTGGTTCCTTTGACTGTGGGGCCAGCAAGTCCAAATCCAGTAGATTAGGCTGATAAACTGGAAATTCAAAGACTCAAAGAGCTGATGTTGTAGCTCAAGTCCAAGGGGAGTCTGGAGAAGGGTTCCCTCCTGGCTCACCTCAGTCTGCTTTGAGGCCTTCAAGTGTGTGAGGAAGGTCACCCATTTTGGTGGGCAACCTGTTTAACTCAAACTTTATGGTTAAAGATTAATTTTATCTAAAGTACACCTCTATAGGGACATTCAGGGAAGTATTTGATCCAGTATCTGGGTGCTGTGGCTTGGCCAAGTTGACACATGAAGTTAATCTTCACAGACAGATCAACAAGTAGTCAATTGCAAATAATAATCCTGTTGAAATTTAAAGTGGCTGAGTGCTCCAAAAGAAAGGGAAGTATCACACTGAAGAAAAAAGCGCAGCTCCATACGTTCTATCTGTAAGCCACAAGACATAAAGAAACAGAGAGTCTAAGAGTGAAAAACAGACGAAGATGTGTCATGTCAACACTACTTATAAGACAACAGAAGCAATGACACCAACTTTAGCGTTGCAGGCTTCCAGTGGGGATAGTCTCAGAAAGAAGAGCAAGCCGTCTACGTAACGATTCACAAGGCACATAAATTATAAGTTCATATGCACCCAAAACAATGCAGTGACACACATAAAGAAAAAAAGACTTGAGGGAGAAACGGGCAGTCCCACACATACCATCTGTCAGTAATTGACGGGGTAAGGGGACAACGATCAGCAAGTGTTTACAACACTTGAGCAACAGCACCAATCACCTAAACTGAGGGACAGCTTATGATTTCGTGGTGCACGAATGGCTCAGGCTTCCGTGGATCAACGTTGGGCTCTGTGTTTCTGCAGTGGTGGTCACTCTGCCTTCCACAAACATCCAGCCCTGTCTGCTTGTTGTGGGTTGTTAGTGAATCAGCCCACATGTGAAGGGCTGTGCATTTCAGCCTCGAGCCAATGTATGTGGCGACCTTAACAGACAAAGGATACGAAGAGGTGAACTTGAAGTGTGTCTCATATGGTGTGCTATTTGCATCTTCCTTTGATGCCCATATTTATTTGCTTTAATTTGGATTGTTTATAGTGCCTAAAAATTAACTCTTTCTAGTTCATGATCAAGAGGGGTGTGGTGTGAACAGCAACAAGATTAAAAAGCAAGGTTATTTATGAACAAAATTAAAATTTAAACCAAAAAAGGAAGGTAAAAATACCTAAGATGAACACAAAAAGTATAAAAATCAGCATGATAATTTGTGACTGCCAAGATTTGGCCGGGGTTATCTTCTCCCAGTCTCAAAACACTCTCCTTCTGCAGTTCCTTACTTGTTTTGAAGACTTGGGTCCCAGTATTCAGCAACACTTGAATTCATTGTACTCTCTGTTTCTGGAAATTCTCTGAGAATTTCAGCTTATGGGTCCTAATAGCATAGTTTTTAAATCTTTAGAGTTAGTGAACACATAATATTTTGGCCTGGAAATTTGAATGTACAAATCCATCCTTTCCTGGGTTTCCCCAGCAAGAGTCCCAGGAGATTCTTCTGCCAGAGCACTGTGATAATAGCTGATCCCTGCGTGATGATCTTGTAGGACAGGAGCTGGCTGCTTTAGCAATTAAGCCGTGGAGGACACGACTGAGCAACATAGGGCGTCCATTGTGGTGAGCAGAAAAGAGAACAGAGAGAGTGAGACCCTTTGCTGAGTTACAACACACAATTTGAACTTGTTATTAATTAGATACTATCAGGAAAGTAAGAAGTTACTGTGAATATAGAGATCATTAATACATTTTCAATGCTTTTTAATTTTTTAATATTAGTTATACAGTGTTAGGGAGTGACTGCTAAATACTTTCAATTTGAAACTGATCCTTTTATAACAATATTTCACTAGTCTTTAAGCTAAAATGTTTATTTTTGTTTACAACATACAATTATTGAAACACTTTATTATTTATTACATTTTGTTACTACATTTGTAATTAAGTGAGGAACTCTGAACTTCTCTTCCAAGTTTTCAGGTTACTTTTAATCCACGGTCTCAGTAGTGCTGAGGTAAGTAAAATTTGGAGAGTCTAATCAAAGATAATTATTCCTATTATCTTCTTTACATAACATAAAGGATTTTTTGTGCTATTAATGGCACAAAATCAAAGAGAAACCAAAATTATTTTAATCATTAAAATATCTTAACATTTTCAAAGACTGGATTTGGGCAATTAGATAAACATAAAATCAAGAAAAACTTTTAGAACCAGGATGTGACTAAGTTGCAATTATTTAAAAGGATAAATAGTTGTGGGAAACTATCTTTCAGAAAATAAATTACCATGATCATTAGGGAATTTTGACAAAATGATTTAAACATCCATCAGGACACACAGTGTAACAACATCTTTTGGTTCTGAAGACAGCATCTGCTATGTTGACACAAGAACATTTTTAATTTTGAAGAAAAGAGTTTTAGTTTTGTTTTCTGCATATTATCTATTTAATAATTTGTAGCATATGATTCATGAGCCTTCTCTTCACAAGAAAAATTCATGAGTTTTTTTGCTTCATAAATAAATGCATGAAAAAGTTCATTTGTGGTAAAATTTCTACGCAACTTGTTCTTTTAAAAATTATCATTTATGAGGATTATATTTCCAGGTAATTAAGTTCACCCCTTAGACTTAAAAAATGGATATCATCAAATGTATGCATACAATTGTCTACATACAATGGTCCAAAATTCCTTTGAAAAAGAAATTTGAAAAATGTATAAGTACATGGAATTTGAACAACACACTGAAACAATCAAGATGTGAGAGAAGAAATGACGGAGAATGTGTTAGTCACTTTCCAGCTCTCTAACAACAAAACTGAGATCCTGAGAATGTCAGTTTAGAACATAAAAGGAGCTGTGCGTGCTCATTAGGTGAGCCTGGGGTTGGCTGTGACACTGACTGGTGGCTGTGGGGAAGGGGCATGTTGCTAGGACCACGAGGTAGAGAAAGCCTCGCCCCTCAGGCAGGAGCCTGGGCAGAGAGAGAGGGAGGGGTGGGGTCCCATGCCCCCTTGAAGGCTGTAGCCCCAAATGAGCTCCAGCATCATCCCATCGAGGTTCCACCATCTGTCAGAAGCTCCCCCACTGGGAACCAAGCATCCAACACATGGGACTTGGTGATGGCCAACACCCAAACCGCAGCCTGGAAACCATAAGCTACTCCAGCACAGTGAAATTGAAAGCACACTGTCCTGGTTTAGGGATTTTTGCAAGGGGAACAATATAACAAGACACATTTTATAATGCTATTTTATAATGAATCACCCAAAGAATCATATACAAAGAGCAAAGAAAATCTGTCCACATACTAAAGACCTAAGAATCCAGCTGAGGGCCTGGATCCTAATACCCTGCATGAGTCCAGTTGAAATCCTAAAGTTCATAACAATGTCCCTGCAGTCCAACTGGAGGCCCAGAGCGCACAACAATGTCTCATGCAGGCCTGCTTCATGGATCTGTGCTGGAAAGGCTCAGAGGTCAGTGGTGGAAGCTAGAAAGCCTATGCCAGCAGGATGAAGAATCTGTGCCAGCAGGCTGAGGGATCTGAACTGGAGCTCCCCCTCAAGTACCACAACATCCTCACAGTAGTGAGGTGCCAAGCTCCTCCAGTCATGAGAAAAGCTGAGTTCCCATCAGGAAAGCCAATGAGCCTGAAGCTTCCCCATGAGGCTGAGCAGTGCACTACCTTTTTCTCCGGAGCCAGGAAGCGATGCTTAAGGTGGGGACCAGAGCTCCTCCAAAATGGACTGTATCCATCCTCAGCAATAAGGAGGTCCCAAACTCCTCATCTAATAAGAGCAACCAAATTCACCAGGAAAGCCAGCATGACAAGATCCTCCAGCAGAATAACCCAAGAGAACCAGCAGCTTCCAACAGCTCCAACAGCTTCTCCAAACGGCATCCCTAAAACATCCCAACAGCTTCTCAGGTCTGCTTCTCATGCTGCTGGCAGCAACCCTCAGCTGGGCTTCCTGCACCCAGCACCAAGCTCGTTCAATTCAGCTGGGCGTAACAAGTTGCCCACCAGCGAGAAATCCACTACACACACCATGCTGGAATACATGGGATGTTCTGCAGCTAACTGGATGGCCATTAATGCTTGTGCTAAAAATGAATAAAGATCTCAATCAATAATTCTACCCTAAGATTATAGGATGGGATGATTAAGCTAAAACCAAGCAGCAGCAAGTTGCTAATAAACATAAGAGTTAAAATACATACAAAAATGTAAAAGGAAAGTTTTAGATGAATAGATGAAAACTCAATGGATCCAAAAAGCAAGTTCCAAAAGACTGGGACAGGTGATAGACTGGATAAAAAGACAGAGACAGAGAGAGAGAGAGAGAGAGACAGAGAGAGAGACAGAGAGAGACAGAGAGAGAGACAGAGA
>NW_004524991.1:302798-308894 GCF_000260255.1 Octodon degus
GAGAGAGAGAGAGAGAGAGAGAGAGAGAGAGAGAGAGAGAGAGAGAGAGATCAGGAATGAAAGATAACAGAGGATGTTAACCCCCTGAAACAAAAGACCATGTTTTAACCACTATCTATCAGCTGAGACCCAATACCTGGAAGTTAAAGGCAGAGCAGTTTATTTTGGTTCAAGGGTCACACGGAGTCCCTGGCCAGCTAGTTCCAGGGCAGAAACCGAGTGGCAGAGGGGTCTGGAAGGAGGAACAGTGCTCAAGTCATGGTGGCCAGGAATCAGCTAGGAAGTGAAGCCCTTGGAATAAGGATGCAAGCTCAGGTTGGCCCAGCAGTTCCTCCCACCAGCTGCAGGCCCTTAGCCCCATCAGGCAATATCTCACCCCAGAAGAGTGGCTGGTGGGCACAGCACCCCTCCATCTGATCATACCATACACGGGACAATCTTGGGAGATGTTTCAAATCAAAATCACAACAGGCTATAAGATAATACAGTGTAGATATGAATGTCACCATCGATAATCTAGGCAAAGTAAACAAATTCCTAGAAAAACACAAGTGGCAGAAGGGGGCTCAAGAAGTAAGACTTATAGCAAAAAAGTGATTGAATCAACACAAAAATATTCTTCACAAAGTAAAGCTCAGACACAGGTGACTTCAAGATGAATTTCATCAAAGCTCTAAGAAGCACAAAATCAGTCCTTCACAGAGGCTTCCAGAAAGTAGAAGAGAACTTTTAATTATGTGGGTCTGCTGAACAACTACTACAAATTCAGTGGTGTAAGCCAACCAGTGCTGAGAGTTCTTGGAGACAGGAGTCTAAGATCAAGTAGTTGGCACTACACCCCCTGGGAAAGCTTGAGGTTCACCGTGTCTTTCCTTTAGCAACTTCGAGCAGCGCGGCCTCCCTGGGCTGACCAGATCTCCAACGGCTGTCTCTGATTTTATGTAATTTTCTTTCATCTGTCTTTATGTCTGACATCTCCTATTCCTTTCTCTTAGGGACACCAGTCATTGTACGCAGAGTGCATTTTAAATTTAGGATGCTCGAGGATGGACTCATTTCAGTTCTTTAGCTTACGCGTGGAAAGATATTCTTCCTAAATAAAATCACCTTCATAGGTACTAAGGGTTAGGACTCAGATAGAGCTTTGAGAGGCCACCATATAGGTACTTACATGATATACTGCAAACAAGGCAGAGATTTACACATGGTGAAGAGAGGTCCCGAACTGCAAAAAACAGTATGTGTATTAGGGAGAAAGCACACACGGTCACCCGAATGGATGCAGAAAAAACGTGTGATGACATAAAGTTATTTTTGAGAAGTTATTAAAATTATTCCACACACTAGGAATGAAAGAATTCCCTCAACCTAATAAAAAAATCTATATAAAACCACAGTTACATCACACTTAACAGTAAAAGACTGAAGCTTTTCAAAGATCAAGCTTCAAAGCCTTTCAAACATCAAGACATGAATTTTACTTTTTATATTTTCATTAAATATTGCACTGGCAGTACTAAGTAAGACAAGTAGTCACGCAAAAGAAATAAAAAAATCACTGAAAAAAAAAGAAAAAGGAAGGCTACCTGTATTTGCAGATGACATGACTGCTTGTATATAATATCCTAAGGAGTCCACTAGAAAACCATTAGGAGTAATTAAACAAATGTGTAGTGTGTAAGATCTGTATATTAGCAAATCCACTGAATTTCTACATATTAGTCATGAACCATCCAAAAATGAAATTAAAACAAAGCATTCAAAAGAATAAAATGAGTAGGAATAAATTTAACCCAAGAAATGGGCCATTTCTCCACTAAAAATGATAAAACACCGTTTAAGAAGTGAAAGCCCTAAAGCAGAAAGACATCCACTGCGGTACATTGACGGATTCAGTGTTGTTAAGATGCCAACACTTTCAAGCGCACGCTCAGTACGATGCCGATCAGACTCTCGGGTGGCTTTTTAAAAAGCAGATTAACAATTAATTTCTAAATGCAAAATATATCTATATACCTATATCTATCTACATATGTATTCGTATACAAATTCAAGGGTTCAGAACAGAAAACAGAAGAAAAGAAATTGACCCAAAGGGGCAAGGCGTGAGGACTCACTTCACAAGGTGGACGGTACTGGCATGCAGATAGACATATAGATCAGTGATCTAGAATTTAGAATCTAGCGAATCTTTGCATTTGTGGTCAATTAATTTTTTGCCTTTTGTTTTTGATGACTGTAGTGGTTGATGGATTGTCTAAACTTGAGAAGTTAAAAGGTTAACTAAACCGATCAGCAACTCCATACCCTAGCATGTGGAGGCCCCACTCATCACTTAAAGCGTATAAAAGGGAATTGAGGGAGGATGGCACATTCCATTTTCTCAGAAGAGCATTTTCTCTTTGCCTTCAGCTTGGATGTCATCTCCTGGCTTTTAGTTCAGACTCTTTGCCCTCGGCCTTGGATCCTTCAGCCTTCTGGTGTAGACTCATCAGCCTTCTGTCGCAGACCCATCAGCCTCCTGATACAGATTTGCATAGAACACTGCAGTGGGCTCCAGACCTTGGCCTGAATCCATCAGTCTCCAGTGTGCAGATGCCCCTGCATACTTCCACATCTGTCTGTGTGGCTGACCATCATAAGCTAATATTCTAATTTCTTACACATTTGTGCATCTTGAGTTATATCCCTTTCTTTAGCAAAACAAGGACTGATACAATGACTGTGGTGGATTGACAACTGGTGGTCAACTTGTAACATCTAGCTGAACTGAACCAGTATGGTCCTGGATATGGGAGGCCACCTGAGGATTGCTGTCTGCAGAATAAGAGGAAAACTGGAGAGGAAGAAGTGGAGAGGCTGTAAGGAGAGGCTATTGGTTCTCTTGCATGAGCTTGTCATGGCTGGCTTTCCTGATGAATGTGGTTGTTCTTACTGTCAAAGGAGCTCGGGTCCTTACCTTTGTGTCACTAAGAATGGCTGTTGTTCACTTTGGGGGAGCTCTGGTCCTTACTTTGAGCACTGCTTCCTTGCTCTGGAGGGGAAGATGGTCCACTGCTCAGTCTTCTGGAGAAGCTTGTTACATTGGCTTTCCTGATGGGAGCTGGTTTTTCTCATCATCAGAATAGTTCAGGAACTCACTGTTGCTGAGGATGGCTGTGGTACTATGCGGGGGAGCTCTGGTCCCTCCCTTGAGCATCGCTTCTTGGCTCCAGGCAGATCCCTCAGCCTGCTGGCACACGTCCTTCTCCCACTGGCACTGGTGCAGATGTTCTAGCTTCCATCACTGGCCTTTGGGCCTTCCCGGTGCAGATCCATGAATCAGGCCTGCATAAGACATTGTCATGGCCTCCAGGTGGGCTTGCGGGATGCACTGTTGTAGGCTGTAGGTCTTCAGTTGGACTCACGCAGGACATTATTGTGGGATCCTGCTCAGCTGGAGTCTTTGGTCTTTAGCGTGTGGACAGCTTTTTTGTACTCTTTGTATATGATTCTTTGGGTGAGTATTATAAAATAATCCTATAATTAAGTGTACTGTATTGTACTGTTTCTCTTACAAAACCCTAAACTACAACAGTGACATTGATGATCGAGCCCAGGATCTTCAAAGTGAGCTACATCTCTGGCTTTTACATTTTTTTAAACTTTAGTCTTGGGTCTTGCTAAATTGTCAGATTCCCCACACTGAAATCCTGTTCATAATCCTATGATCCTCCTGCCTCATTCTCCCAGCATGCTGCGATTATGTGTATGTGTTACCATGCCCAGCTGCCAACTGTTTTTTGACGATAGTACCACAACAACTAGTTATTTACAAACAAGACAGTGAGCTTGTGCCCCTGCCTCACACGCTATGCAAAAACTAGATCCAAATAGATCAAAGACTTAAGTAAGTGAGGTGAAATTTCGTGACGAGGAGCGTAAGTTAAGATCTGGGGGTGCTTCATGCAACCTTATTCACACGCAGGAGCAAATACTACCGTATTGTGAAAGAGAAACAGGAGCAAATCTTCGTGATCTCGGAGTACACAGGGGCTTCTTGGCTTTTACGTCAAAAGAATAAGAAACCAAAGAAAAATATTAGATTTCATCAAATTTAATACTTTTGTGCTTTGAAGAAAGTGAAAAGATAACTTACAGCACTGAGAAAATTATTTGCACATTAAATATCTGATAATGATCTAGTATCCAGGGTTGGGGAGATAGCTCAGTAGATAAGTACCTGCCTGGCAAGCACAGGGTCCTGAGTTCAATCCCTGGTACTGCAAAAACAAACAAACAGACAAACAACAATAACAACAACAACAACAACAACAACAAAACAAAAATAAAAAAGATCTAGTATCTACAAGGTATAAATAATTATCATTTAATATTAATTACTCAGTCTTAGAAGTGGGCAATGATTTTCATAGTTTTCTCCAAAGAAACAAATTGCTAAGGGGATAAAGAAAGGACACAAGATGCCCAACACTATTAGGGAATGCAAATTGAACCACACTGAGACACCACCTTACTTAGGAGAAATGGTTAACGTACCAAATGGCAGGTGTCTGGGAGGTTGAAGTCACAGAGCCAGAGTGAAATGGTACAGACTGCAGGGGCAGATGGCAGCTCCTCCAAAGGTTAATCACAGAATGCCACATGGCCCAGGAAGTTCACTCTTGGCTGTATGTACCACAGAGAAATGGAAGCATAACCTCCACCAAAGCCTATACACCAATATCCATAAAAGCAGCATCCATAATTGTCAAAAAGTAGAAATTATATAAATACTCATCAATTGACAAATACATACAATGTGGTGTAACCCCACAATGGGATATTATTCAATTAAAAGGAATAAACTATTGATGAACAACAAAACATGCATAAACCTTGACTATACTACACAAAATAAATCAGACACAAAAGGTGTTTTATGAGTTATATTTCTATTTATACAAACTATTGTGAATCAGAAGAATTGACAAAGTAGAAGTTAGTGTTTGCCTGGTGCCCAAGGCTGCAAGGAGGAAAGAAGGGGTGATGACGCTATGAATAGGGCTTCTCTTTGGGGGTGGCAGGAAGGAAGATCTGGCAAGTAGACTGTAATGTAGACTGCATAATTTTGTGAATACTACTACTGAACTGTATACTTTAAAATCATGCCAGTGAATCCTAAAATTCATATACACATTTGAAGGAGAAAGAATAGCAAAAGAAGTATAGTATGTAATTAGTTCTTAGTAAACTTGTTACTAAAACAATATCAGGCCCTACCCCTATTCTGAATCTGAATCAGATTCTGATTCAGGTTTGGTGTGGCCCCAGGATTCAAATGATTCATGCACCGTGAGTTACTAGTTATATTCTTTTGTCCTTGGAAGGCTGCTGTACAGATCCAAATATAATATCTCAGAGAGAGGACTCTCATTTTCATGAATGAGACAGGTAAGCGCGGGCTGGGGAGATAGCTCAGTGATCTAAGCACCTGCCGAGCAAGTACATGATTGCATGCTGTACCAGACCCACACTGAGCCAGACACCAAAACTGGGTGTGGAGGCACACACCTGTAATGCCATTGCTGGGGAGGCTGAGACAGGAGGATCACTAGGAGTCTAAGCTGTGTAGTGAGACCCTGTACCAAATACATAAATACATATATACATAAATAAATAATTGTTTAAAAAATTAAAAAGAAAGGTAAGCCCCACTCTAATTAGACATCTACACTGGTTCTATTGATTGGATTTTTGTGAAAAGCTAGAAACGAAGAGCTAGCCTGGGCTCCACTCACCTCCCGCTGATGCCTTTGGCTCATGCATCTCCTGGGAACCTGGCAGTGGCTGCAGGTGCTCCAACAAGCACACCCATCTCCATGCATCTCTAAATTAGAACGTATCTTTTAACCAGGTGGGGTCCAGCTTTCACAGCTGTGCCATCCACAGTGAAATGGCAAGAGGGAAGAGGATAAAAGATTTGATTTGATTTCAACTTTCTCTGATTAGAGATTGCTGGAGAACTTCTGAATGCACCGTTAGGAGAGCTGACAGATGTCTTCTGCACATCAGCACTGGAATTTAGAGAATATAGTGAAGTGTGTTCAGTGACTT
>NW_004524991.1:320084-321093 GCF_000260255.1 Octodon degus
ACCTCTTCCTCTTGAATTTTTCCCCTAAGCAGTATATAGTGGCCTTCTTTATTTTGCTTGATCATTGTTGCTTTGAAGTTGAGACTGTCTGAGAATAGGATTGCTATCCCTGCTTTTTTCTGAGGTGCTGGGGCATGAAGTATTGTGTTCCATCCTTTGAATTTCAGCCTATGAATGTCTTTATGAATTAAATGTGTTTCTTGTACGCAGCGTATTGTTGGATTTTGCTTCCTAATCCACTATGCCAGTCTATTTCTCTTAATTGGTGAATTGAGTCCATTTACACTGATGGTTAGAATTGAAATGTATTGACTTATGATTGACATGTTATCTTATCTGCTGTCATTTACTCCTTTTTCTCCTGTGTTTAATTGCTTGCCCTATTATTTGGTTGCTTCTGATCTTATTCCTGGAGTTATAATCATTTTGGTCCCTCTCTAGAACATCTTTCAGTAGTCTGTGTAGTATTGGTTTTGCCATCATGAAATTCTTTAGTTGTTCTTTGTCATGAAAGTATTTCACTTCTCCATCAAACTTGAAAGAGAGTTTTGCAGAGTATAGTAGTCTGGGTTGGAATTTGTTTTTGTAGAGGACTTGAAGTACTCTGCTCCATGCTCTTCTTGCCTTCATGGTTTGTGAAGAGAAGTCTGCTATAATTCTGATGCGTTTTCCTTTGAATGTGATCTGCTTCTTTTCTCTAGCAACTTTCAGTATGATATTCTTGTGTTGGATTTCTGGGATCTTGACCTTTATATGTCTCAGTGTGTTTTTAATTGGGTTGAAGTTATTTGGAGTTCTGTATGTCAGTCATGTGAGTGTCAGATTGCTTCCTCATATTTGGGAAGTTATGTGCTATTACTTCTGCCCATGTTCTTTTTATATCATTTGTATTGACTCCTTCATTCTCATTGATGTCTATTAGTCTCAGATTGTTCATCTTTGCATCGTCTTGCAGGTGATGAATTATTTTTTCCTGCATCCTAGTTGTTTTTAAGAGATCCTTTCTTAC
>NW_004524991.1:322033-323735 GCF_000260255.1 Octodon degus
TCCCACACACTCACCAGTGTTGTGTTTTGGTGGGTCTGCAGGACTCCCAAGAGCGCAGCAGCAGTTCTTACTCAGATGGCAGGCTGTGCCGGGTCTGGCCGGGTGGGGAAGTGACTCTCTCACGCGGTGGGCCTGGGCCTGGAGCGGCGGGCTGGCGCAGGACAGAGCAGAAGCTCTCCCCCACACTCACAGGGCCTGGGGTCTGTCGGATACCTAACCCAGTATAATTTTTTTTTTTTTTTTGGCGGATCCGGGGATTGAACTCAGGCCCCTGTGCTTGCCAGAGAAGCACTTATTCCACTGAACCATCTCCCCGGCCCCAAACCCAGTATAATTTTAATGACTGCTTACATAATGGTACTTCTTGAAGTGGAAACACCCTAGATAGGAGTTCAAATTTCAAGTCATGTCGGATTTGTCAGAAAATATGGGTATTTCTCTCTTACCTTTTAAGATCCAAAAGGAAATGGAATTGACCAGTGCAGGGACATACCTTTACAGACCATGAATTTAAAACTAGAAATGACTAGGGGTTACATCTGGGAAGTTTTAGGTGAAGTGAATGTGAAGGAAAAAGTTTGTAGGGAGCTAATGTAGAAACACAGCAGCTATTCATGAGAGAAAATGATTAGAAGTGCTTTGTGACTCCAAATTATAAAATGTGTAGTTTTCGTTATTACAAGAAACTAAATATTCATAATAAAACCCTAATTATCAACTGTAACTAGCCATTTGTAAAATGGGGGAAAATGATCAGAAATGTTAACTAAATATGAAGTTGATAAAAGGAAATATAGCATATTAAACTAAGTTTGATTTGGACTAATTTATAGGTTATCATTTTAAGTTTAAGGTGACATTTTATGAAATATGGACTTCAAGACTCATTTATTCATTTACTCTTGTATTACACAAAAGCATTTTGGCATGAGACTAATTTTTCCTTTTGAAACAGGGTCTCACTGTGCAGTTCAGGCTGGCCTTCAACTCGCAGTGACTCTCCTGCCTCCAACCTCCTGTGTGATGCAATTACAGGTGTGTGTCACCACGCCTGGCCATGAGACTGAAATTTTAAGTTTTCCTGGATTGATCTGAGAACATCCTCTAGATGCAGCTACTGCGGAACAGCTCAGGAAAAAGGTAGACATGACACCCCCATCACACAGCCTTAAGTCTGTCCCCAAGGTCTCCTGCCCCAAGCTGTGCTCCCTTTGTGATTCTGCAGTAGGTCACATACACTTTCTTCATACCACTTACCACTCTAGTTACTTGTTGGTCTGTTTATGTGCCAGATCACTGTCCTGTGCAGTCTAAGTTTCAGAAAGGCGTGGTGTTGACATGTCTGGTTCTTGTGAGAGTTTTCGGTCCTACCACATATTAGCTGCTCAGTCAACAAGGGGAGTGTTAGGATCATGTAGCTGTTCCAGGCGCATGGGCTTCTGGGAGAGGTTAGCTCAAGAATCCTCCTGACTTACAGGAGATAGGAATTTTTACCCCAGTGACATGAAGTGCAAGTCCAAAAAAAAAAGCCCAAGTCATGTAACCCCATCTAGACACAGGAGAACTTGTTCCTACCCATTTCAGACACTCATCAAAATCTGAGGAACACGGGGCTGGATTACTTAGGGGAAGGCAAATGATGTTCCACTTAGACACTAAATGATGAATAGAAACTCTCCATGCAAAAAGATTCAATGTAAAA
>NW_004524991.1:323835-333030 GCF_000260255.1 Octodon degus
AGATTCTGCATATTTGCAGTAGACCTTAGTGTTGGCAACCTGAGCAAAGAGAACTGCTTTGCCTTCAGTCCTGTGTTCTAAGGCCGCGGTGCAGCCATGGAGTCTGGACCCAGGGTCCCACTAACTTCCTGCCTGAGTGGGTGCCTAGAGGTCCTCGACTTGTGCCTTTCCAGCTGGCACAGTGGAACCCTAGGGGTAGATTTCTGGGGCTGGTTGAAGAGCTAGTTTTTGCAAGAGGTTTTTAAATTTAAAAAAAAAAATTTATTTTATTTTACGTTTTCTGCCTCGGCTAAATGTGACTGGTTTGTTACCATAGGTGGCCTGGAAAGGCTTCTCCACTCTTCTGTGTGATGTAGAAAGAATGGGATGCAGCACACAAGTGTAAAGGAAGTGCAGCAAAATGGTGTGGACAACAGTATGCTCAGAGCGAGGGGGCGGCAGGAGCAACGGCCCAGCACCGCGGGAGTGGGCTTAGGAGTGTACAGTGTTGCTGTTGTCTAGACTGATTCCTATTGGGTCTTCCATTTGCTCAAGTTATAAAACAAATGTTTGGTTCTAATACCAGCGGGGAGTTACATTTGTGGGTAATGAGCGAGCTGAATTACTTTTCATTAATCAAATGTGTTCAGGGTTGTCTCACCATATAAAGAGGATACATAGCTTCTCTTTGAACTTTGTTTCCTAGTGGGGTTGGTAGGGTAGTACTTCCACTGCTAGGAAGACAGTATCTGCCCTCTAGGGTCTCTTCTCCTCTGACCACCTCCTCACTAGGTCCTGCTCCAGAGAGAGAGACAACTGCGGAGCTGGCGGGGCAAAGCTGTGAACACATGCTGAGTCCTGACGGAAGGCTGCTGGAGGCTCGGTGGCTGGCACTGCTGGGTGGTCCTCTCCTGCGCTCCTCTCAGTTGTTCTCTCCCTTTTTATTTCTGCTGAACGGATCAGGAGACCTTAGAGAAGATTCTTTACTCTTTGGTCTCAGCCCTGCCATCACCCATTTATTTTCAGAAGAATACAGACTTCTGCTGTCTTCTCCACCAAATGATCCTTTTTTGACATTATGAAGCACTCGCTCATGTCTCAGTCACCTTCTGGGTTGCTGGGACAAAATACCTAGTGCCCACAGCTTCGAGGAGGGGACATTTCTTTGGGCTCCTGTTTCGGACCATTTCTGATGGGCTCCCAAGAAGCAGCAGCATGGTGGAGAGGTCTGTTGGAGGAAAAATTGCTCCCCGCAAGGTGGCCGGGAAACAGCAGGAGAGCAGGGTGGGTCTGGGGAGGAAGCCGCGCGCTGTCAGCGGGACCCTTGCCTCCTGCCTGTAACCACACCCACCTCCTAACAGTCAGCTGCAGCACCCTGCAAGCCAGTTGCCTTTCCTAATCCAATCAGCCTGCGTGCAGCTCTTGGGGCTTCTGGATATAATTCATTGACGCCTCGCTTGTAAGTGCTACTTGTTTCCCCACATGGATGGAATTCCTTTCTGAGAATCATCTAGTCTGTCCCCAGGGAGCAGAGGTCATAGCCGAAGACTTGGAAATTCCCGAGTTCCTGGTTATAACAGTGTTAGAATAAAAGGACAGCTGGAGAAGGGATGGGCGGGAAGATGATTTACGGAAAGACAGCTTCTTTTAGAACTCACAAAAGCCGGTGTTCCACACCTGTCTCCCCGAACCACCTCTGTCCCATTAAAGTGGAAGTATGTGGACCTCGTAGTCCCCAAATTCTGCTACCTTCTGTAGGCTTCTGTGACCTTGGTCTTTAGGTGCTTCAATTTAAAATGAAGAAGCTGAACTATGTCCTTTCAAGGTTAGTCCCAGTCTTTAGCCTTCTCTGGTTTTCTTCTGTGAGCTCAGGGTCCACTTTGCTAAGACATCTGTTTTTTAGTACTTCCTCTGAATTCCCTCCTGAATTCCAGGCTTTCTTTCTTGTTCTCACCCTCCATTTTTTTCTCCCTCTTTCTATTTTTTCACTCTGTATTTCTAACCTCATTCTTCCTCTCTTTGTCTTCATTCCCATGTCTTTCGTTCTTACTGAGATCCACAGCACTTAAATGTCAGTGTCTTAAGCACCTTCTGTGTGAATGGAGATATGGAGGGGGAAAATCCAGGGTAAAACAGGTCTCCATATTTAGGAGGCCTTTTGAAAAATCAACTTCAAGCTCAGTCTCCTGGTGTTTGAGGAAAGAAGATCAAGCAGCCTCCAATCTGCCTCATTTACAGCCTTTTCACATAACCCAGGGTATCACAGTTGTAAAAAATGAGCCCTGCCGCACTCTGCAAAGAGCTTAATGTTTCTGTGAATAACATAAAGTGAAGCACATCAATGACTTAATCTGGGCCATTGCTTTGTGAAGATGTTCAGAAAGAAGGATTTAGTCAGGAGGCCTGTGGAGAGGACAGGAAGATGGGAAAAATAAAACTACAGCTCAGCTTTGGAGCCAGAAGAGGCTACACAATGCCCAGGGCAGCTGCTCAGCCTCAGTTGAAAGAAACAGCTTGGAACTGCAGACTGAATGGAAAGAGGAAAAACAGGATGGAGAAAAGAGGAGCAAAGTCTGAAATGCAGACCTCAGTGTCTTAGGATGCGCGCGTGCCCAGGCTCAGTACGCACGCCCCTGAGGAGGAGGGTCTGTCGGGGCTCAGCATCTCTGCAGTCACAGAGAAACCCAGGAAGTGGAAATTCAGCACCTGCTGTCTGAAGGTCTCTGGTGGAAAGTTTTTCATATCCTTCAGTCTTTACAACTACCAGCTAAACAGCATGAATATCTCTTCACACATGCTAAAACCAAGCATTTAAAGTTTATCCAAAGCTACCACGTGAAAGAGAACTTGAGAACCACGAATACATTAACTTGAAGTATACGATCTCAGACTGCTCCCCTGAGCCCGCCCCCTGCCTCTGCGCTGGCATGGGGAACTGGATGGCAAAGGACACTTTTCCCACTAGCTTGAGCTTGGGGATCTGAACGTCCAAGATTTACTCTCATAACAATGTCTTCATAAAGACTCAAGCTCGACCTGTCAGACTCCAGTATTCCTCTTTGCCCTTGACCCAGTAGCTTTGAGGATTAGAATTGGCCTAGTTGTTTGCACTGACATTCAGTATTATCCTCATGGCTTTGAGCAAATATCTAATGGTCTGAGGAAACTATTCTTCCTTTTACATATCAGAAAACAGAAGAATTGTTTTGGGAGTCTTTTTTCAGGGAGGGGGGTACTGGGATTTGAACTCAGGACCTTGCACTTGCCAGACAGGCACTTGTGCCTCTGAGATCTAGCCCCAGCCCAGCTTTGGGTATGTTGACCCAAAAGCTCACACAAGATGCCCACCCATTGTCATACTTTTCAAAAACTCACCATTCCTCTACTATTGAATGAACTGTGTCGAATGATCCAACTGAAAGTCAAGGTGTGTGAAAGGATACTTAATCCACAAGGAAAGCAAGAAAAGTTAAGAAGGTAGGCAGGCTGAAGAATGGAGATGAGAATTCAGTTAGCATAGCAGACGTATGCCTGATTTGTAGGAAGTGTGTGAAATTCACACTGATAATTCTTATTTTTTTTAATTTTAAAGAGAGAAAAAGAAACAATAAAAATGGTACAGAATTTCAAAACAAGATATAGGAAATTAATAATAGTTATTATATTTCTTATTGTTATCTTCAAAGCAGTTGCTCAGATTACCAGATAGTCATGCAAAATTGATCAAACAGCATAAGAACTAACTGTTTCTTTGAATGAACTAATAGAAATTAATAGTACAATTATCTTAGTCAATTAGTCTAGCCATCTTGTGTGTATGTGTGTGTTATATTTATAACATTCTCTTCCTTCTTTTTTCTCCTTTCTCCCATCCCATTTTGAGCAGATTCTTTCCCTTTCTCAATATCTATTCTGATAGTCTGTGAATCGATATGCTCAGGGATGTTAATGTGTATAGTTATGTCATTTGCATGTAATGATGAGTTTATTTCTTCCTTTATAATTCTTACATCTTTTTTTTTGCATTGCTTGCTTGCTAGAACTTCATATACAGTGTTAAGGTAAGAAATTATAGTAACTATCTTTGTTTCGTCCTCTTTCTTAAGAAAAAAATGTAATGATTTCACTAATAACTATGTGCTTGAATCTGTGTTTTGGTAGATAAGATGTATCAGATTAAGAGATTCTCTCTAATTCTCTTTTGTTAGGACTTTAATGTAAAGATTAAAGCTAAGATTACATATGTATGATAACAAGATAGCTAAGATAATTATACTACTAATTTCTGTTAGTTTATTGAAAAGAATGACTTGTACTTTTATCGTTGGATCAATTTTGCATGCCTATATCTTATAATCTGAGCAACTACTTTGAAGATAACAGTGTGCAATATATTAACCATTGTTAATTTCCAACTATCTTGTATTGAAATTCTGTATTGTTTTTTCTCTTTAAAATAAAAAAAAATTAAAAATCACACAGGGCTATTGAATTACGTCAATTGTCCTGCATTTGTTATCTCCTGAGAAAATCATGTGACATCTCCCCTGTCTCTCCCTGCAGTGGTCAGTCGAAGTTTTAAACATTATACCAAACTGATTTCCCTAAAATCAGCACATTTGGTCATATCACAAAATTTTCTTTCTTACATAGCGATGAATTAAGTTTCTTACTGTTTAAGGATTTTCTTCATAAGTGTGTAAGTGCTTTCTCTGTTTTATGCCAAGTTATATGGGTTTCCTTGTTTTTCCTGTTTGGTCTTGGAGGATTTTTCTAAATTTATAGTTTCATTTCTTTAAAAAAATTTGAAACACTTTTGCTTATTACTTTTTAAATTATTGGCACTGTGCTATAAATTGTAGAAAGGCAGGTGGTTTTTTTTTTTTTTTTTTTTTTTTTTTTTTTTTTTTGCATTTGCTCTGATAGTGCTATAAAGTGGATTTAAAATGTTCTCCAAATCCCATTTCTTGGTGACAAGGTTGGTGTTATTGACAGGTGGTAGGACCTTAAGGGGCAGGACTACTGGGAAAAGCTTGGGTCACTGACTTGCCTTTGGAGCAGAATGTTAGGGCCTGACCGCTCCCTCCTGCACTTCCTAACTGCCACAAGGTTAGCAACTTCTTCCCCTCATTTGTGCCATGACGGGGTGATTGCCAAGTGATGCATCAGCTTACGTGGACTGAAACCTCCAGAAATATAAGCAAAATGATCCTTGTTTTTTATGAGTCAGTTACATTAAGTTCTTTAGTGACAGAAAACTAACTCAAAACATTTTTGTCCTTCCACTGTCCAAATTTGTGGTGGGTGCAAGGAGCACTGCAGTATGAGAACAAAGAAAGTTCTGTTCATGCCCTGCTTTTGCCCAAGTTCATTTTGCAGGCTAGGGTGTCCAATCGAGAAATTCTGCTCAGGCACAAATGCTAGCTAAGTGCTAACTGGCATTGCAGCATGTGTTCCAAGGCAGGGATGGAAGAGGGGAAGGAGATACCAAGGAAGCAGATGCGTGGTGGTAGCTGCAGTTCCTTCACTTAACTCCTCCTCAGAATCAGGAAAGTGACTAAGAGCTATGGACCCAGGCCAAGAGAACCCTTGAGCAGCACCAACAGCTACCTTGGTGAGATCAGAGCACACAAGGACAAGCACAGTTGGGTATCATTCTCCATCGGTGCATTCACTGTCTTTCCCAAATGCCTTCTGCATGTGCTTTACCTGTGGCCCACCCCGTTACCCCTACTTCTTAGGGCATGACTGTTTAAGGTACCTGCTTGCAAGTCTGCATTAGTTAAGGTGGTACTGACTACGGTGGCAGACGCAGCCTTGCATTTCTTCTAAGGACTCAGTATTAGTTGATTTTTCCTCCCACCAAGGTTAAAGTAGGTGGCCCTTGTCCAAATGTTTTGCATTTTATAGTTCTATGATTTTCATATGGCCTTTAAAGTCTGTGAATAGGAGAAAGAGCAGGGAGGTATACACTCGAGGTGTTTGACAGGCAAGGCCTGTCACATTTTGTAGGCTGCAACTCAGTGTCACAGTACACAACTATAGGGAAGATTAGGAAATGCCATCAGAATATTTCCTAGGAAGGAAGGTAATGAGTCCAGCTTAGCCAGAAGCTAACGCTGCTAGCAACCATGTCCAGCATGAGGAGAACTGGAATCCCTGCACTTCAACTATGTTGGAAGGAATTCGAGGTTGCAAGATGAATTAAATGTGAAGTGAATCGTAATATTTTACCCAGACTCTTTCAGGCCCCCATGTTCACAGATATTCCTAATCAAAGGAATATGCTGAGAAGAAAAATGTGACAAGAACGCCCAAGATTGGACAAAAGCTTCATCTAGATAGGCTGCCGAATAAAGAGGGAAAGTCAAATATCTCTAAATCAGCACATTTATGCCAAATTGAAAGAATTTTTTTCTGAAAATAGTGAACTCACCACTTAAAAAATTTAAAAGATAGTTTGGCTTTCAAAGCCTTTGTCTTATGATTTTTTTAAATTTATTTTTTAAAATATTTTTTTTAAGAAACAAATAACAATGAGACAGTTTCAAAACCGATTAGTAGGACAGTTTCAATAATGAATACAGTGCACATTGTTGTCTTCACAGTGGTTATCCATAGTACAAGATGCAGACATGATATCCTGTCCAAACACTATTAGTACAGATCTTTCTTCTCATTGAATTAAGAGAATGTAGCTGTAATCTGTCCTAACTACTTTGAATATACAGATACAAAATGGTCCTTCATTTGTATCCCCTTTATTTGTTTAATTTTGCCAGAGATGGGTATTCCATTGCCATTTAAATATTGTAGGTGTGTGAATTCAGCAAAATATTACAATATAGCCAGTAGTCCATAATAGTAGTGGATTATCTGTAGGACTGGCAATGCCAGAAGTTGTTGACTTGAGCCTTTTACAGCTCAGCATATTAATATGGCTTTACTTTTTGTACTTCATTTTTATACTTTTCTGCTTGATGGTTAAGACCAAGATAAAGCATGTCTTATGATTTTTCTTACACACCCTGCACAACTAATTTAGAAAACAAGTAACTGATAGCAATATATTCCAAAACCTACTCAAATGTGAAATTCCACAATTTTGAAATGAATTACAAGGGTTTACTGTTTTTCAGAGGAAAATTTTCCAAGTCAACATATCAACATCTTTTTGAATATCCAAAACTATCCCTATTTACAGAAGGATAAAATAAAAATCATGAGAGAAACATCTTCGTTAAATGAAAATATGCAAAATAATGTGTTCTTTTCTCACTTGAAGCATTAAGATCAATAATTACATGCAAAAAATGAAGGTTTGGTTTTTAATAAAATGAGTTTTTGTTCTTTTACTTTGAGGCTTAAATTGATTTTTATAATAGCTTATGTAGTTTCTTTCAACAGTTTATTTCTTTTTTCTTTTTTTTTAATTTTCAACAGGAGTTTATAAATCTAGTATGTGAATAGCTTTTCAAAACTCCTTAAAGGGTTGGTGTTTTCCTTGGCTATTTCCACTACATGTTTTTTTCATTTGAAATTTCTACTTCATTTCTTGCCTTCTGGCTAAAATACAATGTACCTTCCCTGAGCAAATGCCCTCTCATTCTGTAAAAACACAAAGTAAGAAGTGGGTAGAGAAAGGCAAAGCATGCAATTCTGCATAGTTTCCTGTTTGCTATGAGTATTTATGTCCCCCTGCCGCATGCCTACGTGCAAGATGACAATATTAGTTGGTGGGAATTACGTGAGGTGACTAGGTCCCAAACAGGCTTGGTTCCCTTATGCAAGGGGCCCAGAAGAGCCTGCACTTCTCCTGTCACGAGGTCCCACAGCTGTTGGTGGAGAAGCAGGCTGTTCCCAGACATCAGTCTGTAGCACCTGGATCTTGCCCTTGACACCGTCTAGAACTGTGAGAAATCTCTGTTATAAGCCAAGCAGTGTAAGGTACTTTGTACTGCATGCCTTGGATTTTGATCATTCCTTTTCTTAGTGTGTGCATACATTCATCCTACAAAGGAAGGTCAACACATTTTATTTCCAGATCTCTGGAGTTTTCTACCTATTACTATTAACTGCATCACTTGGGCGCATAGTGTTAGCAAGCTTACAGCTGTGCTAGGTCCAGGTCAGCTGAGAAGTCGACACACCCGCACTCTCGCGCCACTCTGTCAGGGCTTTATGCAGAGTCGACGTTGGCATTGCCAACGTGCAGGTGATAGACCAGTGCTCCCAAGAGGAAGCCTGCCTTGAGACCTGGCATGCCATATTACTAATGATCTCTTTTGGCCAAAAGTAATCTCTTTCTGTCAAAAATAATCTCCCAGGGAAGGGTAACTTTTCAGGGAACAGGGAAAGGTGAGTATCTCAGACTCATTTTACCCTTTACCTCACCTTAAGTCGAGTATGTTTTCTGTATTTATTTCATGCTATTTTGTTTTTACTAGATAAGATTTTCAAAACAAGACCCTTCACATTTTTATCAAGAATTCTAAATGAAAAATAATGAGTGGTCATTTATATAATGGAAATTCTCTAACCCAGAATAACTTCTTTCTTTGGTAGGACAGTTTCAATACTAACACATTGCATACATTCTTCCTAGTAGTTAATTGCTGTACAAGATGTGAACATGAATCCTATTTACAAATGCTATTAGAACAAATCACTCTATTCATTAAGAGAATGTAACTGTATCTATCCTAACCACTGAATACACAGATACAAAATGGACATTCATCTGTATCCCCTTTTTTTTGTTAAGTTCTGTTATTTGAATATTATAGGTGTGTTAACTCAGCAAAAAATTCTAAAAGAGTCCAGTAGTCCATAATAGTATTGGGTCAAGTTGGAGCATTCCCACCAGCAGTGGAGAAGGGTTCCTTTTTCCCACAGCCTCTCCAACGTTTGTTGTTGGGTGATTTCTTTATGATAACCATTCTTTCTGGGGTGAGATGATATCTCATTGTGGTTTTAATTTTATTTCATGAATGGCTAGTGATGTGGAGCATTTTTTCATATATTTATTCGTTCTTTAATTTCATCCTCTGAGAAGCGTGTGTTCATCTCGGATGCCCATTTCTGGATTGGGTCTTTAAATTTTGGGGGCCTCGTGTTTTTTAGTTCTTTATAAATTCTAGAGAACAGACCTTTGTCTGAGTACTTATTTGTCATGATTTTTTCCAAATTTTTGGGTTGCCTTTTCCCTTTGTTGGT
>NW_004524991.1:338535-344562 GCF_000260255.1 Octodon degus
TATATATATATATCCTTATTGCATTGTCAAAATGTCACATTTTACTCCATAAATGCACCCCATAATTATGAATTTGAAATATAGAAGAAACAAATACTCAAGCCTTTCTCAGCACCGAAAGATACACCAGAGAAAAGCCAATAAAACAGACAATATAGTAAATAACATAGAAAGAAAAAAAAAAAAAAACCAAAGAACAGCAAAGAGTCTATAGACTTGGCACCCAATTCTGAAGGATCATCGAACTCTGCTCGTGGGCTGCTCTCCACCGGCTCCGCCCAAGGGCAGTGTGCCGGAGCCAAACACAGTGCATTTCAGGTTTTATCTCCAATCAGGGATCTTAATAAAAGATTCCCTTTGAATATAGCATACCTTTCCTTTTTGTCTCTTTGTGTCACAGATCTGCAAGTCTGAATTTAGTGGGCAGATCACAGCGTGTGTCCCACGAGAATTTCTGGACAGTGTGGCCCTGACTTCAGGAGGCAACTGGCTTCCTGGTGGTGGAGGGAAGCAGAGGAGAGGCGAGGAGGTCCTGGTGCGAGGAGGTGCGGGAGCTACCCGAGAGAAGGCACAGCAATGGGTACTTCGCTGGGGAGCCCTGTTTTTCTAGGAGTCCGTAGTAAAACCATACCTGCACACAAAGAGCAGCCCTGCAGAGGGTGTGAGCACTCTGTGCCCAAGGACAGCTGCCCTGCCCTCTGCCACAGCGGCTGTGTGTGACTGCGGTGCTGCAGGCCCTTCACACAGTGTCTGCATAGTGACAGTTGGGTCGTCCTGCTCTCAGATGGAAAGGACACATTTTCCTGAGTGATCCTAGACTGCATCAGTATCTTGGGGATGGAGTGAGGGAGGAGTCTTAGTCATCTGCAGTGCTAAGTTTGGCCTCAGTGAGTCCGAACACTCAGTGGTGACCTCGGTGACCTTGTGCTAGAAAGGGTTCATTGTGATGTTTCCGTGCATGTGCCACACAGCCTCACGGACTAAAGTGCCCCTAGAGTACAAAGGTCAGTCAATTTAGAAGTATTTTTTCTGCATTATGTATTTCCTATCGGTAGATGTTTGCAATACCTAAGGATGACATTTATCACGGAGAGCTGGTAGGTGTCACGACACATCTTGCTTCTCTTTTTGTCACCTTCTCCTCTCTGACCCCTCACGCTCAGTCCCCTCCCAATTTGCAAAAGCTCCACTCTCTGTGCTTAATTTCAATAAAACTTTGCATTGTTCTGAACAGAAAAAAGGGGCATATGACTGTAATCTGAAAAAGAAAACTAAACAACAGAGTGAAAAAAGTAAGCATTAAAAACTGTTGCATAGAAAGTCGCCTTTGAAGAAGATTCAGTCTAATACCTTTAAGATTCTTCCTGCCATTTGTAGAGTTACTAAGTAAAATGGCCTTAGATAAAGTGTACTTGTGCTCATGGAGGAGCCAGAAAGAGGGGATTGATCTCAGTGTGCCTGTTACAGGAAAGAGCACACACGTTTCCACAGCACCAAAAGCTTCCACGGCAGAGGGTGTGCCGTGCGTGGCGATGCCGTGCGTGGCGATGCCGTGAGTGACTGATGTGGTCTGATCCATTTTGGATTTTGGTAGAAATTTTGCTTTTAAGAAAAAATATTCCAATGTAAATACACAGTAATGCTAGGTATAATGCAATGTGACATTAAACTGCATTTTTAAAGTTAGCAAGTATTCCCAAAATAAATAAATTTGGTATTAATGAATTTATTGAGTTAAAGATTCATAATTACTATTCCTGAACTCATGCGAAAAAGAAGCACAAATACCACAGCAGAGTGTACCAGCTACCGAGTGACCTACTTGCCATTCTAAACAGGTGTGCGGTGGGATCTTGGAACTGCACTGACTGGCATTTGGTTGCCTTCGATCCAATAGAACGGAGTTGCATAGGGTGAGGGACTGCTTCTTTCACAGAATTAGAGAAACTTGAAAAACGAAAATAAAACATGGAGAGCTCTGTGACTTAAGCTAAAGATCAGAGACACTAGGGCTAGGGAGATAGCTCAGTAGAGGAAGTGTTTGCCGGCCAGGCACAAGGTCCTGAGTTCAATCCCTGGGACCACAAAGAAAAAAAATAAGTAAGTAAATAGAGACGCTCATTCGTCGTGCTGCTCTGACGGTGAGCCTGATCCTTCTTCCTGCCCCACGCAAGGCAGCCAACCAAGTGCTGATGTTTCCTTCAAAAGCTGTGCACTGTGTCCTGAAGGGCACATGGTGGGGCTTCCGCTTTGGCCTTCATCGCCGGCCTGACGGCTGCTACTGTTCATTGTGATCTTTTGTTTCCCTTCAAGACTGTGCTTGTCCATATGCCGATGAATCTGGCTGTTTTGGGCCACTTGAGGGAAGCACTCCACACAGAGGTCACCTCTGAAGATCGTTTCTTTAGCTCCTTCTCATGCTATTCTGTGCAGGACCGCCTCCTGGGCCAAACTGTTATTCTTTCCAGCTTAGTTTGTCATTACTCATATGAGGCACTTGTTTTCACAGACCTCTGGAACTTCAGGTTTTCAAATCATGGAAATAATAAAAGCTGAGTTGATAGCTATTTAAAATACAATTAACTCTATAAAGAAGACATGAAAACTTACACATTTAGGATGTGATGAAAAGCAGTTCGGTGAATTTTTTTAGGATCTAGTGGCAGCAGAGTGTATTTCTAGACATTCTTAGACCATTCTAACATAAACTAGTATGCAACATAGTGCTTCAACATTCTTTCTTATTCAAAACCTGGCTTCAGCAAATCAGCTCTCCAGTGCACAATATTATTGCAAAATTCTAAGCACCGCTTGTTCATTCTGTTGAATTTCTTGGTGCCACCAAGGAAGTTATATAAGATACATACCAAAGTTACTGGCTTTAGATACACTGGCATAAAATATGACCTAAGGAATACTGGAGATTTACCAATGTCTTCATGTTGCCTTGGTCACCTGCAGAAGCTTTGGTGAATTGCCACAGGTCAAGAGGAGGGGACAGGCGGTCACAGGTGCAGACACAAGTCCATCACCTCTGCCTTCCTTCCGTCTCCCTGGAAACACATTTTCTCCCTTGCTTTGGGGAATTGTTATAAACAATTTTGGTTGTTCCAGCAATTAAGATGACTAGAACAAGGCCAAGGATAATTGTTTGTCTTCCCCACAGGGGAAACGCTTTCGCATGAATGCCAAGTTCCTCCGCAACTTAGTGCTCATTCCTGCTTGGTGCGTCCTGTGGCTGCCTTGTGCTGAAGTCTTACAAGCTGGGCTTGAAAATACCTTGAAACCCAAGTGACGGTTGCCAGGAAACCCAAGTGACTGCTGCCATGAGAAGAACAATTCAAGATTCATTGTAAGAGTCAATTCTAGGGAGGAAAATCAATCGGATGTGGTCTATTTTCTGCCTTGTTTCCTGTTGAATGGAAGAGACAATAATCAAGTTAGTTATAAATTAGAAAAATAGCATCATAATTATTTAACACAAAATATGCTGAGACTATGCAAATATTAACATTGAAATTACTTATAAACAATGTCATTAAAGACGTTTCTTGACAAAGGGGAAACATGTCTCAGTAGATGATTCTCATGCACGCAATTCTTTGCAGTGATTGGCACAGATGGGATGATGCCAGTCTGGCTTCGGATCCACCTTGGAAAACAGTTCTCTTTAGCACCATTTCAGATCTCATGACATTACTCCTGGAAGCCTCCAGGGATGTCACACACGAGACCACAGATGTATGACACACACACACTCTGCTTGAAACCTCCCATGAAGACACAGTACAACCACTACTTTTGGCAGTGCCTGCCCTGAGGTGGTGGTGTCTACAGCCATGGTTTTAGTTCTTGATGTTCCAAATAGCCCTGTAAATACTAAAATTCTATGTGCACTGAAGCATGATGCTTGTCGTGGGGCCAAAGCATTCCCCCATCCTACAAAATCCCCATGCAAGCAGAATCTGCCTGCAGGCTCTCTTGCATACACTCAGGCATAATTCCATGAGGTTGGCAGGACCAATAGAGCCTTCAGCATGAGACTATGTTTTAGTTCACCAGTCTCTTTCATGCTGCACCCTCCCTTCGTTTCCTTTTCCAGCTCTTTGACTCCATGAGAACTCCTTTTATTTTGAAAATAAGTTCATATGGACATCTGAATGATGTAATTCAGCACTTCAAAACATACAGCCCTCAGAGAGGAGACATGAGACTTCTTGGGTGGTCTGCAAGGTCAAAACTAATGTTGCCTACAAAAGTCCATTTTCACCAACACTGACCCTGATTTCCTGGAATTTGGGTTCCCTGCACAAAGTGAGCTCTATTTATGTCATCATTCATAATTATTCCTCTGAAAGTGAGGACAACTGTCAGGATGGGCAGGAGCTAAAAGAACTCAAAGCTTTTGGAACACTGAAGCTTGGAAGCCTTTGTTCCTGTTCAGGGTGGTCACTGCACTGTGCTTTGTGTGAGACAGGAAAGAAGTCTTCTTTGCTCAGAGATGGAGCAGCTTGCCTCCTCTGCCTGTGCAGCCCAGGAAGTGGGCGAGGAAATAGGACTAAGGGGCTAGCGAGAGTCCACCCTTGAATACACTGTCCTTGTCCGTCACGTGTGAGGGCAGTGGAAAGTGTTGGAAGGGACCATGAAGGAAGGACAGAGGCATTCAGCGAAACAGATAAGTGACCAGGTGGCCCCACGAAGAGCCCAGCGGAGTCCCAGGACATTTGAATGTTGGCTGCCCTCGAGGTTCTGGTTTCAGGTTCTTATGAAGGAAGGCACCGGGCTGGGCTGTATGCTGTGGTAGAGCCCTTGTCCAGCATGTGCCAGGCCCTAAGCTTGATCACCAGTACCACACCCACAGGAGGCTGGCTTTCTTCCTAGTTCTTTTCTTCCATAAAATGTTCTTTTAAATTTTAACTAAAGCAAATGAGTTCTATTCTGTCAAAAGCAAACAATTCCTGATGAAGCAAAAGATTGGTTATACAGAGTTATTAACAACCAACATAATAGCAGATGAAAGTTCTATAAAGGACCTACTCTTCAAAATGTATTTTGACTATTATTTATATGATAATTATATAAATTACATATGATTATAGCAATTGTGTGTTATTATATACAGTTACAACTAATTATAGGACATACAAATATATTTCTATATATTAACGTAAAATCTTTGATCAAGGTAGTGAGAAATTCAGTCTTTAAAGCATGAGAGTGTCATAAAACAGTTTTATATTTGATTTCCTAGTTGTTCATAATAGCTTCAGTGCTTATGCAATTTATTATTGAATTTTCATTTGAAATGAATGTTAAATTTTAGTCTTTTTTCTGACAGTGAAGATTTCCTGTAATTTTTCAGCAATAATTTTGAGATCTTTCTCCATGGGAGACCAATTTTGCAATTTTGGAGAGCTATAAAAGTATTCAAAAGATTTGTCAAAGAAAGTGTTGAGTTAAATATATAAAGTTCTTCAATAGGATCTTACTAAATTTAAAAAATACTAAATATTTTAGCTTCTTATACATTTATGTACATTAATAACCTTTTTCACTATAGTCAGGAATTTTAATTGTTAAATTTAACATTAGTTTACAACTCACATTCCCTCTAACTTTATTAGTTATGTTATCTAAGATAGTTAAAGATCAGGATTTTTTTCAGAATCATAAGCTTGTCTTAAAAACAACATGATTTTATACAATATAGAACACTGAATTGACTTGGAATTTAGGTTTGTATGAAAAGTGAGCCAATCTTGAGGTATGTATTTCTTCATGTTTTTAGCAGTTCTATAGGTGTTTGCCATCAATTGGCTTAAGTCTCAATAATATAGCTCTGTGGTCTAAGTCCCTGTATGGTAAGTGCAAGGACCTGGGTATGATCCTTGGTACTGCATGCTGTGCCAACCCTGTACCATGCTTGCCACTTAAACCAGGAATGGTGACACATCCCTGTAATCCCAGCACTGGGGAGGCTGAGACAGGAGGATCACTCTGAGTCTGAGCTGCATATTGAGACTATAT
>NW_004524991.1:344662-349521 GCF_000260255.1 Octodon degus
TTTAAAACTTTCAGTACAAATTTGCTTACAACACTAACTTTACTTTAAATGTTATACCAAACTGATTCTGGGCCATGGAATTCACAAGTGGACACCTCCTAAAGGTTATTTTGTTTGCATTCTAGAGTTAATATCCTATCAATGGCTCATTTAAAAATAAAAATAAGTATTTTACTGGCTTAATTTCCAGATGTTCAAGGGCATTTTTCTCTATATTCTCCAGGGGTTCAGATTAGTTGGGTAAATGTCCTTTCAGCAAATTCCAACCTTTCATCTGGTTGAGAGTAAGGAACACCAAGGGAGAGGGTATTTTTGTCATTTTGTTTACCATGCACCCGCGGGGGGTAGGAAGAGTCACACAGCCCGCATTCGACAAGCGAGCAGCCGTGTCATGGTTAGCTCGGGCAATGCCCTCTTGGAAACGTGGCTTTGTGCTGGGTCTGCCTGTCTAGTGCTCTGCATGAGGCTTCCTTCCTGTCCTGTGAGACCAGTATGGAAACTGGCGATGCAGTGAGTGGAAAAGAATCCACCGAGACAAGGATAGGAGAGAAGATGAGCTTATTCCGCTCAGGGTGTGCTGTCGAGGGGCCGAGTGGGTGAGACCTGAGAGAGGGATTGTGCTGCCAGGGAGAGAGATGGGCGTCTTTGTAGGGGCTGCGTCACAGATTTGAGGACTGTGAAGCGTGGTGGGGACTCTGGGTGATTTGGAGGATTAACTCCTCCAATTACCCTCTTTCTGTGAAACTTCCCGGGTCTGATTCTGTTTTATAAAATGAGGCTGGTCCTGCACCTGCACAGATGGGGAGGTGGCAAATGTGATCATAGCTCTAGAAGGGCAGAAGCCCTGGCATTAGTGCCATATATGTCCCCAGAAGCCAACAGATGTCTAGCACAAGAAGTTATGTGACACATCTACCATGTAAGGGTGGATGAATGAACACTCTCTTTTACACCAACAATCTGGCTTAGACTTAAGGGTGTGAGCTGAACCAGAAATGACAAGGACAATTTGCAGCTGCTTTCCCTGAGCACGGTTGCAGCAGGTGCCCTAGAAGCAGAACCCTGCAACTGGAATCAAGCAGCAGGTATTTGTTATTAACAGTTGCTCTCAGGAGACAGAGAGAAGGGCTGGGAAGGGCGAAGTGCAGCCGGCCAGGACTAGTCTCATGCGAAGTCGCGCTTGGCCCAACCTCTGATGGATCCACCTGGAAGTGCACTGCAGGGCTCCCCTTGCTTTAAGCTAAGGGAGCTAGGACTCCACACCTTCATTTCCAGCATCTGCAGGGGACTGTGAGTCTAGAGCAGGGGCAGCAGCTCCACCCGAGAATTCTTTGGGAGGTGTCTTTGCAGAGCTCTGCAGTAGCCAACAGCTCTGCCTCTAGACCAGGTATCAGTGACGTCAGCTATTTCATCATTTGAAAATTCTCTGATCGTTTTCCTTGGCTTGTGTGCATTTGGAGAAAAGGTTTTTGAAATTTAAGTAGAACAAAGCAAGCACTAATAAAAAGGCCATGTTTTTGTGTAGCCCAGGAGTTCTCTTCCTTAGGGGTTGAGTGTGTTGCTGTCTAGGCCTCCTGCTTCTGCACCAACACCCTCAGTCTCTGGTTTTGGCTGTTTCAGAGACATGCAAGAGAGAGAGTAAGGCAGGAGTGACTTATCAAAGGGTTGTAATTATTAGCACATATTTTAAAGCTTAGGGCATGAGAGATGGCTCTGAATGTTATTCTGGTAGAAAATTTCATACTTCTAGAATGCCATGTAGTTTCTCCTTCTCTAGTCATGAACTGTCCTAACTGGCAGATGGCTTTATGTGGGTGCAATATCTATCCTGGAACAACTTACTCTAGCATATAGTTTCCCCTGGCTAGGTGAGATGAAATCCACGCTATGTGACTATTCATGTCAACAACATGGAGTAAAAAATTTAACCTCGTTGATAAAATTTCTGGAGGAGAACACTTTGCAGCTCCTAGAAGGTCACCAATATGGAGCTCAGGGTGCAGTACCGTGGTGGGGCACATGTCCCCAGACCCCATACCCAGCACTATGAAGACAAGTGAAAGAAAAGAACCAAGGACAGAAGTTCTGGGAGATCTATGAATGGTGTTTATCTCAGTCGCAATAAGTGAGTAGTGGTTCCTTTAGGGCAGAAAGATTGTTTTTCTTGCCTGGACATCACTAACTAACAGAGACTGATGCTCTAGTGATGACAACTCCATCTTTAGGGTCCATTTCTAGTGCGGCAGATTTTGTCACCAGGATTACAATGACCAGTGAAGAGGCAATTTACCCATCTGGAGTCTCAGTCCACTTTTTCACAGGAAGGAAGCTGGAATTCATAATGACATGGAAATTTAGGGACCTGGAAGAGTCTACAAAACCATCTGTCTTGTGCAGTGATGAGAAGAGTGACGATTGTATTTCTGTTTTGTCAGCCTCATCACTTAGAGGATGACAGATTGAGCTGTAAATTAAATTCATAATAGTGGATAAGAGAAAAAAGAACAAGGTAATTTACTTTTTCTTAAGATGCAGAAGAGCTTGTATGTTTGTGTTTTGGGGGGGCTGGGTGAAGGTAACAGAATGAAGATAATGAAGAAAATGCTGACAAACTTTATTTAGTTATCAGAGTATGTCAAACTATAATAATCAGAAAAATTAGAAGTTAGCAAAGAAAAAGGAAGTTGGGAATCAGCAACTTCCCCATGTTTTGCTGTCCTGGACAGCAGCAGTCTGTGCTATAGGATTGGGCCCAGTTTGAGGGTCTTAGGTGGGTGCTGTCTGCTCCCTGTTGTGACCCTTTCTGCATGATTCCCTAGAATCTTCCACTGAGGTCTTACCAGTGGAATGGACATCCAGAGGCTTGGAGGAAGTGGCCTACAAAATTGAGAAATACGAGTCTGAGGGTCAGTCTCTTGGAGGTTTACTGCCATGTCAGTTGTCAGAGTGTCTGGTAATGTTCTTCCCCTCTCATCCACAGGAAGAGGTAGCTGCTCTCTCCCTGAGGCCAGCTTCTCTGGCTTCAGACCACGCAGCAGCTATGTAGGCAGTTGTTATAAAAGTGGAGGCTGAACCTGTAGGTCAGGGGTGGTGAGCCTTTCAGAGACAAGGGCCCAAACTACAGCCCTAAACCCACTTATTTATCACAAAGTGCCAAACCTGAGTGTTGAGGTTTTAGTTAAAAAAAACAAACCTTAGTTTAATATTTTTTGTCTTAAAAGAAACAAATAACATGTGTGTCCATAGGTTTGCACCCCTGCAGGTGAGGGAGCTGGATGAACCATATAAGCCCCATGCAGCTTTTAATTACATCGCCTTGTGGGAGGTAGACGCTGAGGTTGGCAATGAAATTCTCAAACAAGTCGGGGGAGCAGGTCATCGTGTAGAGGTAGTAACTCTCGAGCTTGTTTGCTGTCAAATCTTCAGGGTAGTACTCTAAGCTTTGAAATGTCAGCAATTTCTGAGAGCTTTTCTCATAAGAGTTTAAAATTCCATAGTTTCCACTCTTCCTGATGACTTTGAGGGAAGGACGATGATGTTTCTGAACAATAGGTTAAAGTTTTTGTAGTTGTCAGTCCCAGTGCTGTGACAAGTGCACCACTGCACCTGGAGAGCTGTCGATCATGCCATTGCACCCCCCAGGTCAACAAAGCAAAATTGAGCAGCTGCTAATGATTTTGCAACCAGGAAGGCTACAGTTCTCTGGCCACGAAAGCCTTCAGTTCACACTCTTCAAAAAGAGCCCAAATGTAGTAGTAGCCCATTTCTAGGGGCATTCAAATAAATTGTACCTGGAGGAATCATGCCTTAATAGTTTTTCCAGATAGGGGATGCACTGGAGATTTTCTTAGGAATGTACTTAAAATTAGGCACTGATACAATTTTAAAATTTTTGAAATTTTGCTTGTTACTGTAGGTAGAACTATGCAATGCTTTGACTAGACACTGCTTAAAAGCCTTTGATTCAGAAGATGCCAATGTGTCAAAAGTTATCCCAAAGTAGTGCTAATTTTTGTCAATGCTTTCCCCTTGAATCACAGTTGTTCTTCTTCCCTTGCCAGAAGCAACAATCCTTGTCAGTCCTTTCAAGGTCTACCTTCCCTTGTTGAATTATAACCATGATTACTTTGGCAAATAGGTCTTTTGTATCATAGTATATGATAGTATACCTGCTTCATATATTATTTGTCCAGAGTAGGGAGATCCTAGGTAGATGACCACTGGTTCTTTGTTAGGTATTATGTGTACTTGGATAAATATTTAAGATCTCTCCCATGGTTCTCAAAATGTAAGTCTATGCCTTTTCACCCAGGTATGGTAGCACATGCCTGTACACCCAGCACGCTGAGGGACTGTGAATCCTTTCAAGGTTTACCTTCCACTGCTGACTTATAACCATGATTACTTTGGCAAGAAAGCAAGCAACCAAACAAACAAATTTAAAAAAAAAACTGCTTTCTTTGGACTGGATACATACATCCTTTGGATTTTGTCTCTCAAACAGAAATCCACAAATCTGTAGGCCATATGGCCATGGGAAAATTGAATTTTAATATATTTAAGCATTTTATTGTAAAAGCAATCAAGAATATATCTTGAATAGTAATTATGCATTATCTTAAGGTCAAATTATGTGGAATAAATGGATTAGAAGAACATGGTCAAGGATTTAAAGAAATCCTGTAAAATTTTTGACAGTTGAAATAATGCTGATGGGTTATTTCACAGGGAGGTAGTAGGCATTAAATGGCTGTCTGTTCTAGATTCCTGCTGCACACATTCAACAGAGTAACAATGCAGTTATCTTATAAATTTCTATATTTATAGCATTCCAAAAGTTATATCTTTTATAATAAATT
>NW_004524991.1:350189-358685 GCF_000260255.1 Octodon degus
CGCAGAGTATCATGTCATCTGTGCATAATGTGCATAATTTAACTTTTTCCTCCCCAATTTTTATTACTTTTATTTCTCTTTCTTGTCTCATTTTCTGTCTAATGTTTCTGAAACTATATTGAATAGCAGTGGTGACAGTGAATATCCTTGTCTTACTCCTGATTTTAGAATGAAAGCTATCAGTTCTTGTCCATTTAGAATGAGGTTGGCTGTTGTTTTTTCATAGATAGCTTTTATCAGATTGAGCTAAAGTCCATCTACTCCAATTTTCTGAAGGCCTTTATTATTATCATGAATGAGTGCTGGACTTTGTAAAACACTTTTTCTGCATCTATTGTGATAATCATGTAGTTTGTCTTTGGCTCTGTTGATATGATGTATTACATTTATAGATTTGCATATGTTGAGCCAGCCCTGCATTTCTTGGATAAATCCAATCTGGTCATTCTGTATAATCTTGATGATTTGATGTGTTGTATTTGCTAGTCTTTTGTTGAGTATTATATATCTATGTTCATTAGGAAGATTAGCCTATAGTTCTCTTTTTTGGTTGGGTCTTTCTAAAAAGCTATTGTCATAAAATCAGCAAGATACTGGTAAACAAAACAAAGCAAAACAACAACAACAACAAAAAAAAAACCCTTAAAAATCAGACCTGAAGATCGATGGAACAGATAAGAAGCTAAGTAGATAAAACTACAAACACACTTAGACACTTTATCTTTGACAAAGGAGCCAAACACGGTCACTGGAAGAAAGTAACCTCTTTAACAAATGGTGCTGGTAGGGGCCTGCCCCTTAGCTCAATTCTTTAAGTGGCTGCTTCGACAAAGCAGTCAGGCTCAGGTTGCTGTGGTCCGATCCCCAAAACTCAAGCCAGCCAAACCTGCCCTGAAGGCATTCAGAGCAAACAAACAAACAAACAAACAAACAAAAAACCCAAACAAACAAAAAAGAAAACTAAAACTAGATGCATGTATGTCACCATACTCTAAACTAAATTCAAAATGGATTAAAGATTTAAATATCAAAACAGAAACACTAAATTTACTGGAAAAGAAAGTAGGTAGATTTCATGAAGAAATAGGGGTAGGCAGAGAGTACAGGAAATACTTTAAAGAATCAGCAACTGGAATCTCATCTTATTTTTTTATTGTTTATTCATTTATTTTTTATTAATTTTATTGAGAAACAAATAGCAATGAGACAGTTTCAAAACCAATTAATAGGACAGTTTCAATAATTAATGCATTGCATATTGTTTTCTTTGAAGTGGTTATTCATAGTACAAGATGCAGACATGATATCCTGTCCAAGTGTTATTAGTACAAATCTTCCTTCTCTGTGAATTAAGAGAAAGTAGTTGTATATCTATCCTATCTATCTTGTATATATAGATACAAAATGATCCTTCATTTGTATCCCCCTTTTTTTGTTTAGTTTTATCAGAGATGGGTATTCCATTGCCATTTAAATATTGCAGGTGCAGGAATTCAGCAAAATAATTCAATATGATCCAGTAGTCCATAATAGTAATGGGTTATCCATAAGACTGGCAATGTCAGAAGATGTTGACTTGAGCCTTTTACACCTCAGCAATATGGTTTTACTTTTTGCATCTCATTTTTATGGTTTTCTGCTAGATGGTTAAGACCAAGATAAAGCAAGACCTATATAACAAGAAATGTAACTTTTGTGTCTGCCAAGGTCAGTAAAATCCCTTCAGGATTCACCCTGAAACCCTGTACCACAGTTTGTAGATCTTTTGTTAGTGTCAGTCATGTGGATGAGTCACGGTCATTGCTTGACCAATTTGCTCTCTATGAAAGCCTGAGAGAATGTTTTCTCTCCATGTGGCTCTCCTTAGGCACACTCTCCATCATTGATCACTTTCCTCTGTGGCTCCATAATCTCCTTGATCAGAAAATTTAGGACACAACTGAGTTACAGAAATCTCATCTTACTGAAAAGGTTTTCCATATCAAAAGAAGTCACCAATGGAATTAATTGAAAACCCACAAACTGGGCAAGAATCTTAACCAATAGTCACTCAGACAAAGGACTTCTATCTATCTAGAATATATAAAGGATTAAAACAAATCATCCACCAAAATTCAAAGACCCAATTCAAAAATGGGCATCTGAGATTAATACACACTTCTCAGATGAAGAAATACAAATATCAAATAAATATATGAAAAAAAAGTTCAATGGCACTAGTCATTCAAGAAATGCAAAAAAAAAAAATGCTGAGAGTCTATTTCACCACTGAAAAAATAGCTATCATAAAGAAATACACTAATAATAACTACTGGTGGGGCTGTGTGGAAAAACGAACTCTTCTCCACTGTTGGTGGGAGTGTAGACTGATACAACCTCTGTGTAAGTCACTGTGGAGGTTTCTTAAAAAAACCCTAGAATTAGAAGTCCCATTTGACACAGATATTCCCTTTCTGGGTATTTTTTCAGAAGAACTGAAAACATCATACCACAGCTATCTATGTGTACCCATGCGTATAATAGCACAATTTGTCATAGGTAAATCTTGGAAATAGCCTAAATGCTCCTCAGCTGAGGAATGAATAAAAAAGTAGTGTTTTTATACAATGGAGTATTAAGTATTGCTCAGCTATAAAGAAAGATAGACTTTAGACTTTTATAGGTAAGTGGATGCAACTAGAGGCTATACTCATAAGTGAAATAAATCAGCCCTGCATATGTAAATTGAATTACATTGCTAGTGTAAGAAATTGAAAGAGTAAATGAAATCTGAAAGGCACAATAGATATAGTAAAAGGGACAGAAAATTCTCAAAAGGATTGAACAACTGAGATGAGGGAAAGGAGAAAAGGAAAAAAAGGAGAGAAATCATATATGTATACATACAGGATAGCTGAGATGATTGTACTACTAATTTCTCTTGGTTTCTTTAAAGGGAAGGTAATGTTTTTAAAATTTGTATTTTGATCAACTTTACATGCTTATATTTGGTACTCTGAGCAACTACATTGAAGACATAAATGTATCATTTTAATGTCTTATCTATTATTTTTATCATCTTTAAAATAAAAGTTAATTTTTAGCTAATGCATAAAAACATAAAATTATAAAAATTAGTGGGCTAACATGAGCATTGCTTTTGTTGTTAAAACTTCATGGTTGACTCCTACTTGCAGCCAGCACTGAGACCAAGGTCCAGCGGGAGCCCTGGTGAGGCTGCTGTGGCTCATGGAGCCTGTGTCACTGTGAAATTAGTCCTTTGGAGTTCATGTGTCTTTATCTCTCCAAATGTCTGCCAGGCCTGGAGCAAAGTCAGATTGCTGCTTGGTATATATTAAGAAATAACATTAATGAAAAAGTAAGTTAAATTTTTTATATAATTTCGATCAGATAAATATGTGCTTTGAAAAAGTAAAGATATGTATTACCTTGGCTAGCTTTCTTGTCACTGAAACACAGTACCTGTCACCTAGGAGTTAAAGAAGGAAAAGGTTATTTTTAGCATACATTAAGTTCCAATCTATCATCAAGTGGCTCCAAGGCAAGGTGGCATGGCAGAGAAGAAGCAGTCCATGGAAAGGTAGGCAGCGAGCAAGGAGCTTACCTTCCTTCTTTCCCCTTACAGTCCATCCAGGCTGCAAGTCTGTTGGTTGCTGTCATCCCTGCTAAAGGTCTAGTTCTGTTTTCAGGAACTGCATCGAGGCCCCCCCTCCTCAAGTACCACACACCCTTAGTCCCAGTATCACACACCCATGGTAGAGCCAACTTCCTAAAACTCCATCTGTGAGCAGCTGGTGCTCATGGGGGACATCTAGTTACAAGTCATAATGTATACTGTAGTGTTTATAGTGACAATATTCTAGGAATTGGGATTGCAGCTAAGTTTTTGTCCATCATGGCATTTTTGCATTTAAAAAATACATTCTCATCATTTTTGCTCATAAGAAAAAAACATGAAAGAAGCATCTCTTTAAAATTTAGGCCTGTGCATTTATCAAGGTGTTGCAACTCATTATGATGATGGTTATTTTATTTTATTTTTTTACTTTTAAAGAATTTATTTATAAGCTAAAATAAGATCAATGGGGCCTGCTTCCCATTTTTTAAATACCTACTATTTATACTTCTGGAAAATGTAGTTACATAAACTTGCTTCATTAATAACAGTAAAATGCCAGATACTTCATTCAGAAAAAAATGTGTATTACGTAAAAGGTAACATACCAACACTGTAGCTGGTTTGAACCACCCAATAAATCTTTAGAAAGTTTTAAAAATAATTTTATTGAGAAAGAAGTAGCTCATTATGATTATTTGAAAAAAAAATTCTGGTGTTTATTTCCATGCTTTTCTATTAATATTAGTCTCCGTTCAGCTAAATCAAAAGGCTGTTTGTTTTAAAGAATGAATTTGTTGTTCTTGCTGCTCACAAAGGCATAAGCCTCATGGAGACCTACGCGTGGAGCATGGATGTGACAAGGACAAGTCTGCTCTTGGCCAAGCCACCTTGTCTCTGATAGAATCTTCGCTAAAGACATAGGGGATTCTGTTTGTTCAAACATAATATAAATAGGCTTCCATGAAAATCAAATTCTCTGAAAATAGATCAAAATGGCTACTTAGGACCTGGCTTCAAATCATGTGATTAAATTTCTGACTTTTCATGAGAGTACTACATGTGTGTACCATGGGTGTGTCATCACACACACACACGCACACACACTCGCATGCATACATGCACACACCATGTGAAACTGTGAGTAAAAGCTGGCCATACTCTCCCAAGGGTTTTGAGGCAGATTTCTTCTTTGGGTCATCCTCACGGACTTAGAAAATTCTTCTGTGAGAACTCTAGCTTGGCTTTTATGGTCTTTTCTGAAATGTGCTTGTTTCCCAGTCCCCTAATTCCTGCCCTCTCAGAGTTCCAGGTCTTGGTGTATCTTCTAGCTGGAGAAAGGAGCGTGACAGCGAGCTGCTGTCCAGAGGTGTGGAGATGTGGGCTTAAAGCCTATTTGATAACAAGCTTAACGTGTGCTGAGAAAACCGTTGGCACCCGGGCTTCCTTCTCTCTCCTCCTCATCAGTGGGTGAGATCAGTGATTATCTCGCAGCGTTCAGAGAGAACATGTGCAAAAGACACGGAATCTACTAACACGGGCTTGATCTTTCTCTTTGTCACCGTCCCCTCAGTGTTCGCCTTTTTATAAATGCACACAGTTGAGGCAATGTAAGAATGTTGTGTGAGGGCCTCACTGCAGGAGAAATGCAAGCGGGGAGCAGAAGCCCGTCTCAGTGTGGGCAAGGGACAGGTCAGGAGACAGCGCCCTCCCGGCTCAGGGGCTCCCCTTGGTGTATCTTCAGAGCTGAGCACAGTCTAGGTCTGACCAGCTGTTTGCAGAATGCCGACGTCAGGTGCAGACCCACTTCCGGGTAGGTCAGTCTCTTCACCACAGCCTCTGTGCTCTTCTCCCACTCCTCTTTCTTTCACTCTCCTTCCTGTCCTTTGTCTCACGCCTCCTCCTCCCCTTTCTACGATAAATCCTTTTCTTTCATGCTTGCCCGGCCTCACCTATTGATTTTCTTCTTCTCTTATTCTGGTTGCTGTGAATCATGCATTTGCAAATGAAAATTACAAAATGAAAGAGAAGGCACTTCAGGGAAGAGACGGGATCCACGTGGTGTTCCCTGCATCCCGGTACACAGCACAACACAAATTAGGAATGCCTCCCCCTTCGCCGATAAAGGCTCAGAGCTAAGAGCCAAACTGAAACGTGCAAGCTGCTCCTGCGAGCTTCTTTCCTCTTACTCTAAACAGCTTGCCTGGGGCTGGTGAGACTATCTGCAGGACGAAGTGGATCATGTAGACCACCTACTGAGGAGGCTGAATAGAGACACTGGGAAAGCACCTGTGGCCCCCACAGGTAGGAGGCTGCGCCAGCAGCGCAGCTCTTCATCACGGCCTGCCCGGGGAAATGGAACCAACTTAAAGTTGCGGTGACAGATACGGAACTTTTTTTCCGTGCAGCAGTAAACAATATGTTGCCATGGATACCTTTAATTAATCTTTAAAAATATTCTTTAAAAAGCAGTACAACTAAGGAGTGCACTTCTCACATTGCCCCTGGCTGTCCACATGCCAAATGTGAAATTACAGATACTTGAGTGATCTAAACTTCCCAAGTTAGAAGCAGCCTCACGATTCAATTAGGTCCTACTTAGTTACTTGGCTAATTACCTAAATAAAATGTTTCCTTTATAAAAGGAGCCACTAATTAGGGAAAATGAATGTTAACAATTTTGTTTTGATTTAGTGATATTTTTACATGAAAATAGGTTCGTTGGTTTTAAACAGAATCAAAACAAAAAGCAAAGGGAAGACTTATCTTGTTTTTAAAACATCATTACAAAATCTGTTTCATTTGCACAATGTTCTGGAGAGAGCCTGGATACACACATTATCCCATACTTGGGTGAGTTTTGTTTCAGATGCCAACCTCAGGGACATTTATTCAAAGGGCAAATGATTTGCTTGCTTCCTTTGCTTGATGCTTCAGTTCTTTGTTGAAGATGTTGGGAATAAAGAATAAGGGGAGGAAAAAAAAAAGAATAAGGGGAGACTCAAATGTTGACTTGTTTTTACAACCCCTGGCTGCAGTTGATTGTGGGGACACCTTGAGACTACAATAAAGAGAACAATAAATATAAAAAATTGGGGGTGAAGCAGGGTGAGGAGGTGCTGTGCTATCCCCGCCAATGTGCTTCTTGTGGAAGTGAGGGGTTTTGTCAGAAATAAAAGTTTCAGAGGACAAAGAGCTTATTCTGGGCCCAGATGGAGGAGAGGAGAAAATGAATATGGATGCGTTAGGCTGATAAATGGCCATGTACTATGTAATAGTTCCTTCTTCGAAAGCTCTTACCCCTAAACCTGCCTTAAACTATATTTTATAAAATATGCTAAAATCATGAAATGTTTGGAAACTGGAGAATCAGGAGAATAAATGTGTACCTTGCATAAGAAATGAAGCCTTGAGTCCCATGACTTGGAGCCACAGGAGAGCTGCAGAACGTGTGAGCATTTCAGCTTTGGGGGAGACCTTGAGTCGGCACCTGCCCGTCAGAAAGTCAGATGGAAAGTCTGCGGGTGTCCTTGTGAAACTGCAGACTTGCAGCTGCTATTGAGCTTGTGCTGCAAGTTGCAGAAATGTCCTGAGGAGCTGAGGCCCTGTGCACACGTACTCATCTGAAGCTGGCTCTGTCCTAGGGGACATACGGTTGTCCTAAATGGAGATGCGAAGCTTGGAGCAGAGAGGTAGTCCTCTGAACAGACACCTGAGCACCTATGTGCAGAAGGAGGACCTTCATCCTCAAAGGAGACTGAGTGGTTCTTTTCTTTTTTCTTTTTTTCTGGTACTGGGGAACGAACTTAGGACCTTGTGCTTGCCAGGCAGATGCTTAAGCCACAGAGCTATCCCCCGTGGCCCTTGATACTTTCAACTTGATTTTAAAGTGGATATTTTGTGCTAAATATTTGCAAATAAGGTGTCTACATAAAACGTTAATTCCTAAACTTTGGGAATTAATTAACATTGATTAATTAATATTGATTCCTAAAGTTTGTTTTTATTAAGCTTAGTTATTAGCTTTCAATAATATTCTCCTCAGCTGTCATCCTTGTCTAGGTTAGAAAGCCCAAAGGCTCTGTCCCCACCTTTTGCTGATAAATAATGAACTGCAGACAGTGAAACGTCTGTCTCGGGGACTCGAGCCTGCTGTGTCTTCATGGCACTTGGGTCAAAGGGAGCCTGTGGACCAAGTGGCTGAAGGAAGCACAGCAGCCACTCTGAATGACAGGAAGTGTGGGAGAGCATACTTTCAGATGGGACTGTCAGCGGTACCCAGATTTATGATTCACCCCATAAGTCTGCCTGTCCCGCCTTCATTTTTCCATGTGACACGCACTCCAAAACCTTACACCAGACTCCTTAATGAACCCAACAGATCAGTGGACAGCAAGTTCCCTTGAGAGGAGCAGAACAGCTACCGGGTAGATGGTGTGACCCTACCACCCCACTGGAATTCAGAGAGTGGAACCCCTGTGAGTCAGGAGTGGAGAGAAAGGTGGTTGGAGCAGGCGAGTCTCAGTCACTTATTCTTCAGCGTCTCGCAAGAAACATGCAGCACTGAGGGAACTAAATAAGGCGCAGCAAGTAAACTATCTTTCTCTAATAGGAGAGACTCAAAATGGAAAAAAGAGTAAAATAAAAGAGATAGTGGGAAACAGAAGGGCAGGCTCTGCAGAGACAAGAAAATGTTCTGAGGAAGTATGGAGATGGGAGACAGGGGCTTAGGAATCCAAAGATGTGATGTGTACATACCACTGTAGCAGGAGACGCCCCGGGTAGCACTGGTCTACTGCAGATTCTGTTTCTCGCCTGGGTAAGCCCAGTTGACTTCAGTTCCATTACAGCTCCTGTTATTTCTGTCTCTTAGAAATGGC
>NW_004524991.1:358785-374159 GCF_000260255.1 Octodon degus
TGGCTGGTCATGTGATGTGCATGGTAAGACCCAATCAATAACCTCCAAATACTCAGCTTCTGTTTGCACTGCTTACAGACTTCATCTAAGCCCTAAATTACCAGGGACAAGGGCATGACATTTTTTTGAGGTCAGGCCCATCAATGTTAGATAGATCTGCTTCCAAACCGTACGTGATGTTCCAGTATTTCTGTTTGTTGATGCATCACCTCCCTACTGTAAATGTAATTAGCATATATTTTAAACATGTACTGATTTAAAAATATCTGTAACTTTTATCTTGAGCTTCTCTTAGCTTTAACCAGTAGTCTTTGCATTAGAGGTAGGGTAGACCACTTCTTCTCTGTGATTTTCTCTTTAGAGTATCCTCTATTTGGGTACCTATAAATATTGTTTTCTTCTATGCAAATAAAGGCTTGTGATCATGGAAAAATTGTAAAGAATAAAGAGAAAGCAAAAAAGTCAGAAACACCATTGTATGCCACCCTTGTTCCTTATGGATGGGATGGATTTGAATGTGTTTAATCTACTGAGGTCTCCTATTTTAGCCATTAGTAATGTTGTGGAAACAACTCAGGCCCCAAAGAAAAATGTTCTACACAGAGGAGATTTGGAAGGAGACGTTAAAGTAATACTGGCAGGCTGATGGGAACAAGTTCCAAATCATCATCCCCAAATCAGTTTATAGTTCACTTTAAATACATTTTGCAAGCAGGAAGTACAAAGCTCATAGCAGCTTATTACATGATTGGATGCACGGGTTACCTGAATTAAGTCATATGTTGTCAGGCAGATTTGCTCTAAGCAGGTGTACTTAAAAGGAATTGTTTATCACGAGACAGGAAGGTTTCAGGAGGTTAGGAAGGAAGGCAATCAATGTGTAGAGCTGAATGTGTCCTTGGCTGGGCCAGTATAAAGTCCTTGAAGCAAGTTGGAAAAACTATAGATACACTTTCGGGTAGACAAACACAGACGATACAGCTGTGTGTGGTCATGTCCCAGCCAGTCATAGAGAAGAAGTAGCTGAACAAGGACAGTGGAGGCCAACTGAGCTTAGCAGTCTAACTGTGAGACAAGCAACATGAGCATATCTTATTTTAAATTTTTTTTAAAAAAAATCATTTATTTATTTAGTACAGAGTTTTGCTATGCAGCTTGGACTCACAGTGATCCTCCTGTCTCAGCCTACCCAGTGCTGGATTACGGGTGCATGCTACCTCACCCCATTTCCATGACCGGCTCAGTGCCCTGGGCTGGCGTGGCACGTAGTATGCGGAATCAAACCCAGATCCTGGGGCTTGCCAGGCAGGTGCTTAGACCACTGAGCTATCTCCTCAGCTCCGCATATCCTGTTTTAATGTAGTCATAGGCTATTACTTGATTTTTAATTTCCACTATAGGATTTTCAACAAATTTGCCATTATAGTAAATTGAGAATGACACCTATCTACTTTCTTGGTTTGTGATGGAGAAGATCATAAACATAAATCTGGAGGATGAAATGTTGATCACATATCAGTACCTAATAATAAGCGGTTATTATGGCCTACTGGCTTAGTTCATTTCAGTACAATGGATAATCTGCTCTTGGGCTTTCTTTTCTTTTACTTTTTCTTTTTTTGGCAATACTGGGAATTAAAAACCCAGGGCCTTCACCCTGAGCCCTATCTCCAGCTTCTTTTTATTTTTTATTCTGAGACAAAGTCTCCCTAAGTCACGAAGTTGTGTATGTTTGGCTTGACCTTGCAGTTCTCCTGTCTCAGCCTCTGAAGACTGCTAAATAACAGGCAATCTTTATAATCCACCATCCCAGCGTGGGTCTCCTTTTATTTCTCTTGGATTTAAAATAATACTGGATTCAATTTTTCTAAAATTTTAATGGGTCTATTCTTTTAGATCAAACATTCAGATTATTTATTTTATATTGCAGCAGAACATTGACATTGTCATTCAAGGCTGTTATTGACCACCCTGGAGCCAGTTTTGTTACACACAGTCTGCACGAGATTGGCTCAGATGAAGCTGTCTCCCCCCACCCCCGAGGGATAGAGAGGCCCGTGTCTCCCTTTCTGTCTACTGTGTGTGCAGGCTGAGCACTTTGGTAGGTGTTCTCAAACAAGCAGTTCTGCCTCTGAAGAAGGAATCCAGTTCAGAAGATAAATTAGAGACTCACAAGTGGCTTTGAAAACAGCGACAGACTTACCGATGGCCGAGCCAGTGCCTCAGCAGAACAGGCATGCAGGATGGAGACAGAGCTCAGCTTGAGAGTCCAGGAGAAGGAGGCTGGGGTTCCAGCCTGCCACCAACAACGGGCATGGGCTTCCAAAGTGACCATTTTCTGTGTTTCCAAATAACTGAAAGTTTCAAGTAAAAAATATCTTTGCTGTCACCTTAAAAAGGAAATAGAATGATTATTAGAATAAAGGAACATGAACATTTATTGAGAATTTTATAGGCTGAGTGTGATGTCAAGCATGTTTACAGATTTCTTCATTTATTACATATGTTTTCTACATATGTTAGTCACAGGCCTGATATCATTTTCTATGCCCCTTACAATGGTTAAAAGACAATGTTCTAACTGTTGTCTGGCGTTGTGAATGTCCTAGGATCTTCTATCCTGAAGGAAGAACTGAGTGGGACATACAGAAGCAGAAGTGAAAGCACAGATTTTTTTAAAAGAAAGATGCTCCTCAGGGTCAGTAAGAAGTGCACAGGAATAAGAGAGAAGCAGATGTTGGAGTCCACCTGGGCTTCACGGGGAGAGGCAGCTCTGCGAACCGACTTGGTGGCACACTCCAATCAGGCAAGTCTCCTCTCTGTGAGGGTGTCTTGGCCTTTTTGGACCTCGTAGGATGGGTGGTTAGTCAAAGTCACAATGTGAATGAGAGTGTACTTAATTCTAATTAAGTCAGGGCCACTATCCAGTGTCTAAGGTATCCACAGTGCAGGCCCCAGGCAAGGCTTAGACGGTATGGTGGTGTTCTTCGTGGTTTCTAGCGCTCCTCTCCCTGGCCCAGAGCCGCAGGGTGCATCTTGTCTCTACCAGCTGTGGTCCAGCTGCTGGGCCTGGCATGGCATGTGGGTTGTAGACATCTACTTTCTCTTTTCCTCTGCCCTTTGGCTCCCCATCCTGGATTTTTCTCTAACTCTGCCTCAGAATTGCAGTGCTGGACAGCAAGTGCCTCCCTCGGGCTCCCATGTGGTGTAGCTGGCCTGAGGTCGAAGTCATTTGCTGGCCATGAATCAAGCTCCGTGCAGCGTGCTACGGGACTTGTTAATAGTTCAATAAGTGGACCATGCTGAAGGGCTTCAAAGGAAATTTTCTTCTCTAGCATGCCCTCCAGTAATAGGCAGGCTTCTCTCAATTTTTAACTAGCGGGCTGTATTAGATGTGTCAGATCAGACCTAGCATGTTAATACACATTTAGTGAGAAAAACAAATCTCCTGTGATAAACAAGGCTTACAAAATGTCCCAAAAGATTTCTATGAAAAAGAAATAGTAACAAATATGTTTTCTGAAACAAGCATTATAAATCAAGGTCACAAATTATAGTTTTGTGGGAATATTTCTATCTTGGTACTTCATATTATGAAAAATCTTTGTCTTATTAAGTAAACAAGGGGATACAGATGGATGTCCATTTTGTATCTGTGTATTCAAAGTGGTTAGGATAGATATAGAGTTACATTGTCTTAATGAATAGAGGGATTTGTTCTAATAGTGTGTGTAAATAGGATATCATGCCTGCATCTTGTACAGCAAATAACTACTAGGAAGAATGTATGCAATATGTTAATTATTGAAACTGTCCTACCAATTTGGTTTGAAAAAAAAAAGAGGAAAAAAAAAGTAAACAGACTTAGAATTCAACTTCATGATGATAAAATAGCAAGTAAGTATAAACTTAATTTACATTAAATGCTATTAATATTAGCACATAAATATTACCTAATCATGTTTCTTAACTTTAGATGAGAACATGGCTAATCTAAAGCTTTATCTCCCCAGAACACTAGGACCAAGAGCATTTTATTATAGCGCATCTGAGTGGTATTTGCAGCTAAATACTAATACAAATTAATGATTTCTTGATCAAATGTACGTTTGATTGAGACTGAACGAATCAAGCACACCAGCTTGAATACCATGTGATTTCTGTCACACGAGCAATCCAGAGTGTAAACACAAGGCTAAAGAAAAGATTGGTCAGGGAGGCTGTCTGAGGTCGACGCTTCACAGGTGCGAAGGGAACCAAGGAACTGGGATGAGGCGGGGACGTAAAAGACACACTGCGTGCATGTGCTTACTGGCCACAACAAACCCTGTCATTATATACTGAAAGCACAAACAATAATAATAACAAAAAAGGGGAAAGGGGCTGTAGAGATGGAGGGAGGAGGAGGAGAGAGGAATAAAAAGATACATAGATGTACCACCTTCCAAAGAGGAATATAAACAAGGACTGTAGACACGAACTTATATAAACTTTAAAAAAAAATGAATATACTGGGAGGCTTATGTTAGTTTGTATGGCACATGAATGTGTAGGCATAAACAGGAGCAGAAATGTGTCTAAATCCTCTGTGTGTGTGTCTGTGCCTCCCCTCTGCCTCTTCTTTACTGCCTTTCCTCCCTCTCTGCCACCCCCATCTCTCCTCCTCAGCCCTCACATCCTTGCTCTTTTCATCTTGCCTTTTTTTTGGTGGGGGGAAAGAGGGTTCTTTTGAAATATACCTTTATTCTTAGATACACATTTATTTGAGGATGTCTATACACCGCGAAGTAGCAGGGGAAATATTAACTATGCTAATATTAACTGGAGCCTCATGTAGATTTTTCTTTTCTAAAGATATCTCAGCACTTTTACTAAAGCAGCACAATGCTCATACTGAAATTTCCAAAGGTAAGAACCCCCAACAGGAGGCATTTGGAGAAAGGACCAGGAATTGCGTGATTGGGTAAGTGGCAGGGCACGGGCAACTTGAGAGAACTGGCTCTGATTCCTCACTGGCTCTGTAAAGTGCTTGTGCCTGAGACCTGCTGGGCTTACAGATTGCTTCATGGATTCAGAGCATAACTGAGGAATCTTTCCCAAAAGAATGATAATCAGATACCAGGTCCCCAGGAGGTCTGGGATCAGTAGGTCATGCCCAAATTCTCCACTGGTAAACCTCAAGTGAAAAGTTACATACTTTTTATTTTTAATTTAGCTATGTTATGAAATAAAAAAAAAATCTAGGCCATTACGCAGGTGTTAATTGTAGGAATAGTTGGGTAAATCTGAAAGTTTCAGCACTCTCACCCTCAGCAGTCTCCATGATGAGGTTGCTGGGCGATTGTATTAGATGATGTTTGTAGATGGCTTAATTAGTTGCCTGACTACTCAAGTGTCTATTCTTGACATTGATGGTCATGGTGGTGGTGGTGGTGACGTTAAGCTGCCTCCGAGGTTCTGGCGCCCACATTTGGTCTTCACGCACAATATACTTACTCTTGTTCTCGTTTCTGATACTCAGACGCCTGGGACTGGCGACTGGGGGATGCATGGACACCCGAGACTCTGCTTGACTCAAACACACCCTTCTTCCTAAGCCTTTTCACTGACATCGAGCCATCACCTCCTTTTCCCTCCTCCGTCCTGAGTGATCCTTTCTGCAGAGCGTGGCACCCCGAGGATGCAGGAGTTTCTACCTCTCAGACTATTTCTTTGATTTCTCTCTCACTCTCCTGTCTTGTATTATGCAGTCACCAAGCTCACGGTCCTCTCCCCTAGATGCTTAGCAGTGTTCCAAAAGGTGTTACTCAGACGGGAGAGACAGCGGTGAACTGTGATCAAAATAGTGAAATATGGCTGCGGACAAATTAATGTTCATCCACAGAACTCTAAATTTTTGTTCTTATGGAAGAGTATTAAGAGACCTGCTGGGCTTGTTCCATTTCTGAATGAGAAATGAGAAAAAAAAAAAAACTTGTATGCATCTGCATCAATTCAATGCCACTTTTTTGTGTTGAAATTCAACTTCCTTGGGATTAATGAAGAATTACCTTGTCAAGTGCTGAATACGATGCTCCACACCCAGTGACCTTTCAGTTCTGATAAGTTGAGGTTCTTGAAGTGAATATTCAGTAAACAGGGATTTTAAGTACATTTTGTTTTGCTCATTCTCTGGGTATGGAGGAGTGTGTAGACTGCATAGAGCTGTAAGTTAAAATGTGATAAAAAGCAGCAATTCATTCTTAATTTCAAATTGGATTTAAAGCAGTATAATCCATAATCCTCTTGAAGATGATTGTTTATTGTACCTGGAATTGAACCCAGGACCTCATGCTTGCCCGACAGGTGCTTGTGCTGCTGGGTAAGTCCTTGAGAGTGATTTGTAGAACGCACAGTTAAGGGAATTTATTGAGCTTTGCATGTACGGTGTCATTATTTTGTCTTTTCTATTTTCATTTTTCTTCTTAAAAAGTCAGTGTTGAATGTGCTGAGTGAAATCAATAGTTTAATAATAAAACAGATGGATAACAGGGTGGAAGATCTTCATTGCTCCAGCTGATAAAAACAGAAGTTGCTTTCTCATGTGTGGCCACTGAGCACACTGGGACCCAGAATTGATTCCCACAGCAGGAAACGTTGCAAATCTATCTCTAAGAATGAAACCCCATGTACTAATAATAAGTAGAATGGACACTTCTGGTAACCAGGCCCTTGGATTCTACTTTTCCTTTATTGAAAACACTTTTTTTCCTCCCTCAATTCATTAAAGCGAAGGTCGAAAGTATCACATTGTGTGAGGTGTTACTATCCATGGCTGAATGACAGAAAACAAATAGAGTGACGTAGAAAGACTGTTCCTGGGAACAGCCTTACCCAAGTGTCGGTGTATTTATCTCCGATATATATGAACCCAGGGAGGGAAAGTGTGGATACGTCTGTCGACCAAGCGCAAGAGAGATTTGTATGTCCAGGAATTCAACCCAGTGGGAGAAGGGTGATTCCCTGGTCGGAGAAAAGCCATAGAGGTCCAGAAGCTGACGTTCAGAAGTAGGCAGAAGGAAAATTCATTTTCTGATTTGGTAGAACAATAGAGAAAAATCAACTGGAAACTCTTTAATATTCCTTGACGCCTGCTGTCCGTGGAGGTTATCAGGTTGTCATTACCGTAGCAGATGTCTTAGACAATCAACTTAGAAAGATAAAAGGTTTATTAACCATCTCTCTCAGGTCCTGCTATTAACATCAGTTCAAGCTTGAAAAACAAAGCTTGCTGTCCATTAGGATCAGGATTGTCTCTGTTTACATTACAGTTGGCTTTTAAACTAAAAGATGCTACTCTAAAGTATCATTTGCTTGTGGGTCCTTTAGTTTTTAATGCCATCTATCATAAAATGCAAATGTTATCAATTCTTCTAAGGAAAGATATTTAAAGCTGGGCTAGGAACATAGTAGTCTGTGCAGAGAATACTTCAGAAATTCTAGACTATAACAAGAAATAAATTCCCCATTCAATTTACATCTGAAGAGGCTGGTTGTAGGTCCTTCTAAAAGAAGGAAGTCCTCCAGCAAAACAAGGCCTGCACCTGACCAAAGATTGGAGGTTGCAGCAAAGGCAGAAGACGAAAGCACGCCCTTTGCAGCTTACACCCACCCTGAAGTAATGCTAACATTTCTTTCATGTCCAGATAGGTCCAAAAGTCCAAGGAAAAAGTAGTTCTTGCGATATCTCAAACACATAAATGAAAAAGAGCCAAAAGAGCTCCAGTCCATGGCAAAATTCTGCTTGCAATTCCTCTTCTATGCAGATGTGCCCTAGGTAAACTGTAATGCCGCAGACATTGTATTTCGGCTTTATCTGCATGTGGCTGTTTGCAATGCCCGATAGGCAGAGCGTGTGGCGACTTGCTGCCTGGACACGGCTCAGCTCATTCGCTCTTTGCTCCCCACAGCCCTTCCCTCCGCCCCTTTGCAGAAGACCTATTTCCCTACTTCCTCTTACCTAGCTTCTATTTTTCTTTCACTTATTTAGATTCTCATATAAGAAAAACTATGTGCTATTTGAATTGGTGAGCCTGATATATTTCATGTACCGTTATGGTATTAAGGTGCATCCATTTTCCTACAAATGACCCAAGTTTGTTATTTTTTAGGACAGAATAGTATTCCATTGTGCATAAATTGCAATGGCCAACAGAAATGCTCAGAATCTGGGTGCAGATTTATTTTATGTTGGTGGGCACTGACAAGGAATCAATCTGTATAAAACTATCCGGCCTCGAAGGCTGTGGCAAGGTTTTTATGGGGTTCAAATGGAAAGCACAGAGGCAGAGTACGTGGCTGTCTTGGACTGGCTCTTACACTGTGCATCGTAGTGACTGGCCTTCTCTCAGAGACAGAGGAGACAGGAACCATAACAGGAACTGACGCACACTGGCTGGAGGAGCATTTCAGCTACAAAATAAGACCTCTTCAGTGTCTGCTCGTGCGCTGCTGGCCTGTGGCCTCTTCAAAGGCCCAGCTACTATGAAGTGTGCCACTGCACACATGTGTGCATGTATCGGCACAACACGTGTGCTTGATGCTCCGAGGGGGATACCTGTGGAAGGGGACTAGCTGGCTGGAGTAGGCTTCCTACCTTTAGCTTTGTAGGGGATGTCCACTAAAACATACAGCTATTAATATAGATTTGACTGTTTTTCTACTTAATTTCTGTCAGTTTTGCTTTGTGCAATTTGAATTTCTATTAGGTATATACTCATTTATCCTTGTTTTTCCTATAAATTAATCTTTTAATTACCATGAATGATTTCCCTTCATCTCTAATTATTAAACCTTTACTTGATAGGTTTCCTTATATTCAGTTGTAATGTACACACTCTGACTTCCCTAACCCTACTGTTCTTTTCTCTTTATTTTATCCTGGTAGCAGACATTGAATTTGGGAACTTGCATTTACCCAGGCCGGTGCTTATGCCACTAACTTATATCCCTGGCACCCCAACTTAACTGTTTCGTTGGTATGTCTTTATTGACATATTCTGTTGTTCTTTATTTATTTGATACAGGATCTCACTACACAGTTCAGACTCATAGTGATCCTCCTGTCTCAGCCTCCCCAGCACTGAAATTACAGGCGGGCACCACCATGCTAGGTTTCGGGGCTGGATGGCATGCAATATCGGGACTGAACTCAGGTCTTTGTCCTTGTCAGGCAGGTGCTTAGACCGCTCAGCTATCCCCCTGGCCCATGGCTATATTTTCAATGTATGTTTCTACAGAGAGCAGATATGTTGTTAATGGCCAAAAGTCTGTCTATTAAAATAAATCCTAAAATGTTTTGCTTTCCTTTAATTTTTTAAGATGATTTTCACAAGGATAGAGAATTCTCAAATGAAAACTTTCCCTTCAGTAACTTAAAGATGCCCCATTATCTCTCGGCCCCTAAGTGCCCGGCCCTTTGGGTAACAGTTTTCTACAGTGAGCGGGCATCTCTCCACAATGGCTTTCAAGACATCCTTTTTGGCATGGCTTTTCAGAAGTGTGGTTATCGTGTAAGTAGGTGTTAGTTGTATTCATTCTATTTGATGTTAATGGGAGTCACTGAATGTATAAATTTATATTATGCCCCTGACGGGAACACTTCAGTTATCGCTTTCCAGCAGCACTCTCTGCGTTGCTCTCTTTCTTTCAGGAGCTTCAGTTGCATCTCAGCGGCTCCTATAAGCCCTCAGTCAACGGTTTTAATATATTTTACTTACAAATATTTTTCACACTACAGAGACTTTTTTATGATCTCCATTTTGCTATTAAATTAATTCTTTGAATTTCTTTCTATTTTATTTTTATCATTGTACAAATTTGTTTTCATCGTTATTTTAGAATTTTTATGTTTAGATTTCCTGCTTTCAGTTTATTTTCCCTCCCGCTGCACTACCTGCTGTAACATCAGCACCGTCTTGGATCGTTGCCAGGGACTGTAGCTTTCCCTGGAAAATTGCTTCTGTTTTTGCTTCTTTGTTTGCTGATTTACTTGAACACAGATTATGTTCTGAAGACTCTGGATTTTGTTGTATTTCTCCTATGAAGTGTCCAATTTTTGTTTTTTTAGGAATGACCTTGGTGTGTCTCTAAAAGTGGACTTGGTCCTGTTCAGCAGTGTGTGTCTCTGCGGAATTCTCGCCTGGTCTGAAATCTCCAGAGTCCTCACACAGTGTGGAGCCCTCTCTCTGCCGCTTCTTCATGGGATCTGTTTCCCAGTTTCCAATGACTGCGGTTGCCCCAAACCATATCTTTTGCTTCTTCAACCCAGAAATGTAATAAGTTTTCTATAACACCTTAAAACCTTCCTCCTGGCACAAATTGAGAGGGTCCCTCAGAGTTGAGGCCCTCACAGGGAAAAATTTACCCAGGTTGCTCCCCATTTTCAAGTGCAGGTCCCTCACCTAAAATTTTTTCCTGCTTCCTTTTCTGCCTCCTCTTCATCATTTTCTATCTCTCTTCTGTTCTTCTCCCTCCCTTTGTTCCTTGCTCTCTAGTGCCTTCTATAAAATATCTATTTGTTATTTGAAAAGAATTAACCTATTGGAAATTTACTTGGACATTATTAGAGTGAAGTGTGCATGATTAATATTTGAGCACAAACTATTTTTAAAGAGAAAAGGAAGATTTTGGGATGCCTTTCACCAAATCTAAACTCTGATCTAAACTCTGACAGATATTGTTGGCCAGATACAGTGACAACTGCACTAACTCCAGATTCTTCTACTCGCTGTCATGAATGCTACTGAAACAAGGTAGTATCCGGGCTAAGCTGCCACTCAGAGATGGACAATAATAAAGTCTCACAGTATGGTAACTGTGGTGTAGGACATGCTGAAGGATATAAAAAAAGTTATGTTTTCAGACAGCTAAAAGTAGAAAATCTAAAACAGAAAAACAGAAGTATTTTTTAATTTTGCCATCTTGTATGTGGCACGTCTTCTGTAGGCTGGAATTGAGAGTAAGAAGCGGTTCCAGACACAAATATGCAGCTATCTGGACGAGGTACTCTGCTGAGGGCCTCTGGTGTCACGCAGCTGTGCTCATGAGTTACCTGGGAGCCTCCCGCGCTCTTTGCTCTCCCTAAGAGCTGTGTCGAGGTCCCGGGACCAACTCCGCCCAGTGAAACTTCAGGGCCGTGCTGCGCACGTCTCTGGTGCCGCGGGGCTGAAGAGTTGGCGGGTGGCTTCCATCTCTCCTCTCCTGTCGCAGGAGCCTTGGCAGCTGCTGTGCACGGTGCAGCATCTACTCCGGAGAGCTCCGCCCACACTGAATCAGACTTCACAGGAACAGGAATTAAGACTACTTTACTAGGCCACTAATTTTGATGCTTCTCTGTTGTGTGAGCTAGCTATTTCTAATTGTCCCAAAATACCATTTTTGAAGTTTATATTAGTAAAATTTTTCATTAAATTTGGAGCCATGTGTGGTGTCTGTCTGTAATCCCATAATCTAGAGGCTGAGGCAGGAGGATTACAACAAGTTTGAGGCCAGCGTGGGCTACACAGTAAGTTCAAGGCCATCCTGAGCTATACAGTGAGACTATCTCAAACAAACAAACAAACAAACATCAAATAAATAAATAAATAAATAAATGAAAAATTGTCCTTGGAAATTTTAATGAGAGTTTCCTTTCCTTTAATTGCAGGAATTTGCATGTGAGATGATTTCAAGTTTTGCTAATTTTGCACTGAGAAAGGAGGACAAGACAATATTTTTACATGTTGCACTTGAGAATAAAATAGATTTTCAATGGAGTAAAGTTGGGCTATGTATGTTCTATAGCGTTGATTTATTTAACTTGGTGATAAAGAAGACTTCAAAAGTTCTTATGTATTAATTAAGGATATTAGATTATCAAAAGTGTTGATGGCTTCTACAGTGGTGCTCCAAAAGAACATGTATATTGTATTTTGATCTCTTCTGTTACCATTTGATTCAGTGTCATTGGATAATGGACAGATTTTTCAAGATGTTGCTACAAGTTATGGTTTAGATCAGGAATACCTTCTAAAACTTGCACAGGTGGGGTTTTGGAGAGCTCTGTGCTCATCATTGAATTGGTCCATGAATGGGTCCATGGCTGAGTGGGCCTGGTTAGAATGGCAGGACACAGGGAGAGAAAACTGGAAGCACACCTGTCCCTTCCTGTGTCTTCTCTTCTGTTTCTTCCTGGCCTTGGTGGCCTGAACAGCTTTCTTCTATGGCAGAGCCCTCCACCATGCTGTTCCTGCATTTGAGTCTTCAAGTCATGGGCTGAAACTTTTGAAAGCGAGAGCCAGCTTGGCTCCTATTCTCAAGGAGGGGGTCAGTTCTGTGCCTTGGGGAGAGAAAAGTGACTGAGACGCAGCCTTGATTTTATGGAAATCTTCAGCTTGAATTAAACTGTAAACATGACTCCTCTTGACCAAGTGCTCAGAGTTTTGGTGAAGCTATTCTTCTGTGGCACTGTTCACTGTTTCATCTCCTTTTCTTCTTTTCTTCAGGACTGTAAGGGTGAATCCTGAGAGGAGTCTGGTCACTGTAGTGCAGGACATGGGTCTGTAGAACTTTACCTTTAGCGTCTTCTCTTATGCTGTTTTGGGAGCTTACGGCAGACCATCTTGAGACAGAGCTGTGAAACCTTATCAGATGGATATAGACCCTGTTAATACATTAACAGCAAAGAAATTACTGATGTTCCTTGTTATGGTTTGTGTGTAGTTGTCCCCCCAAAGCCTCATGCAGTCCCTGGGGCATGATCCTAGAGTTTGTGACTAATTTGTGACCCAAGGCTAGGATTATGGGACTGAGTACTGTGGGGATTATGGGTGTGAATGCCACACCCAGCCTGGGACAGATGGCCTAGAGGCAATGAAAGGAGGAGAGAGGCTTGCTTTTGCCACTACTGCTGCTGCTCCTCCATTCTTGCTATTTCTTTTTGCTGTTTTCTGCTGCCCTGAACAGCTGCCCTCTGCTATGTACACAATGGAGCCAGCCAGGAGTGGAATGAAGCCAGGAGTGGAATGAAGCCTCCACTAACTGTGAGCTAAATAAACCCTTCCTTCCTTCCTTCCTTCCTTCCTTCCTTAATTTTGGGTGTCAGGTATTTTGTCCCAGCAATGAGAGAAAAGTAACTAACTCATCCCTCTTAAACAAAGGTCAACATTAAATAAACATACGCATCATCAAGAAAAAAATGCCACCTTTATCATTTCAAATTTCATAAATTCAAGGTAAGAACTTCAACTCTACACTTTCCAATGCTCTCTGAGCACTAGACATTCAGTTCCATTGTGCTCGGCCACAACCTTCACCCTCAATCCTTGTCCACTCCCTCATCACTCCTCTCAGTCCTGTTTTGGCTGTCTCATCTCCCATCTCCCCTGCCAGGCTTCCAATCTACACTGAAAGTCTTCCCCTCTGAAGACACCGAGCAGCCTCTACTCTGTCTCACTGAGATCTATGCCTAAATTCTGCACACAGAAAGATGGTTTTAAATGTGCAAACTCAATCATGTCATCTCCCTGTTAAAACCCTCTTCTAATTTGTACTTGCTCTTATGGAGAACAAACCTGGTAATGTAAGATGCAGAGACGTGGGCATCTGGCAGTGCTGTCTGTTGCTCCCCTCTCTGCTCTTCTTTGTCTGCCAGCACTGTCCCTTTAGCCTGGAACATCCTTCACCAAAGCAATATTCACTCATCCTTCAGGTCAGGATGTTACTTCATGTGGAAACTTCCTAACTGGTCACAGTGTTATTTTTCCTCTTACACTATCATATCTTTTCTTCACAGATCTAAAAAATGCACTCATATATTTTAATTTATGACTTGTAAGACAGCTTTCTCTCTTTCAGGAAAATGTCTGCCCCATGACAGCAGAGCCTATGGCTCTTATGTACCCCGTATTATTCCTTCTCCTAGTCTTAGTTGGAACAAAAATGCATATTCTATGAATGTAGGAATAAGAAATGAACAAATGATTGTTTATGGTGTCTGATCACTACTTTTAAAAGAAATGCCCACACTGACATTTCTTTTTAAAAATTTTTAGTTAAAAGGATTTGTAATATTTTGAAAAGAAACCAAAGCCCTTTTTTCAGAAAACATAATTTGTGAATTGTTGGAACCAAGAAATTATTAGTGTGTTTTTTACAAGAAATATAATTACAAGATTTTCACAAGAAGACTGAAGTCCCATCAGCATGAGAGTGACTCACCAGAACCCAGCATGGGCAGGTGGCCTCCACAGGTCCTGACCCCCATCACCTTGACATCGGCCAATTCTTGCTGGAATTTAAAAGAAATTATAATTAAATCTTAAGCCATAGACCTAAATTTACAAAGACTAAGTATCATCTCCAATTGGAGGAAAGGGGCAAGGTGAGTAATAAAAACAATAAAGTAAATCACTTCCACGCTAGGGACAAATCAGAGCTAAGAAGAAAATGAAGCTGGGTCACATGATAACCATGTGGCTGCTTGGCCCAAAGCTACAAAGCAAATAGACAGTTGAAACAGTAGACCAAGGTCATCCCAGTGAGATGCAATAATAAATGTAAAAGTGCTGTAAGATAAAGAAGGTAGCTCTAATCAACTTCCACCATCAAGAGAATATTGGAGTGTGTGTGTATGAGTGTGTGTGCACACACACATGCACATGTGTGAGGGTCATTATGTTATGGTATAAGGTAATTTTAATGCAACTTCCTATAAATTGACTTGAGTTTAGAAAAACATGACCAGAATATAAACAAACCTCAAATTGGGTCCAATATTCTATGAGTAATATGACCAGATACTTACATCTGATTGGTGCAGGATAGGGGCTAATTATCCTCATTCTCAGGTGTTTTTTTTATTTTAAAAATTTATCTGATACAGAGCCTCTCTATGCAGCTCAGACTCATAGTGATACTCCTGTCTCTGTCTCCCAGCACTGGGATTACAGATGTACGCCACCATGCCCAGTTTTGGTGGCTGGCATAGTGCACCCTGGGTTCTGGGGCTAACATGACACGCAGAACCAGGGATCAAACCTGGGTCCTTGCACTGGTCAGGCAGGCTCTTAGACCACTGAGCTACCTCCCCAGTCCCCCAGGTATTGTTACTAAGTGGTATTGTTACGTTCATGCAGAGAGAAATAGAAGAGATGGAATCCTCTCTCTCTCTCTCTCTCTCTCTCTCTCTCTCTCTCTCTCTCTCTCCTTATATCTGTGTGAGAAGTGAGGGACTAGAAGAAAGGGTTGACTTAAGAGGCTCACTTCACATAATAAGAGCTATTATCAGAAGAGTAATTTGTCTTTTCTATGGGAAGAGAGAGAGAGAGAGAGAGAGAGAGAGAGAGAGAGAGAGA
>NW_004524991.1:374259-382905 GCF_000260255.1 Octodon degus
AGACAGACAGACAGACAGACAGACAGACAGACAGACAGACAGAGCAGGATTCCTAAGATAGTGAGTGTTCTGTCACTAGAAGAATGATGGAAAGACATTTTGATCTTTCGGTGAGTATATGGTAAATTCACATATCAGATGGATAATGAATTCAAATCTGTTTTTGATCCTTCATTATCCTGAGCTTTCACGACCTATAAAATTAAGATTTTGAAACCACATGGGGAATTGGCAAGAAGTTCAGAGAATGTAAAATTCCAAATGTGTTAGTTGTATGTTTCATGCTGCTATTTTACTAAATACTGTGTCTTGCCAACTGTATTTCTGTAAGTAAATAATAACTGGAGACGCAGTAATGCTGTCACTATCTTGGTCCGATTGCCATCTTGGAGTAAAATGATAGTCAGCTGCTGGACACAGAGCCACCGGAGAAGGGACTGGGGACAGCAGAAAAAGGGCACGGTATTTAAGATGTTGTGAATATTATTTATGTTTTTAATTTCGTAAAATAAAGATTTCTTTTTAACCACTGGCAAAAAAGGCAGGCACGGAGAGCCCAGGCCTTTCCGTTGCCATCGTGGTGACTGCCCCGTTCTCAGGAGCAAGTGAAGCCATCCAAGGAAACAGGCACGTCGGCCGGCAGGGCTGTGGCTCAGCGCCTCCCGAGGGCCAGGCAGGGTCTGTGGATCTTTCTGCTTTTCCCTTCCCTGCTGTAGCCTGGCTTGCCAACACCAGGCACCACGGAGGTGGGCAGAAGCAACTTCCTAGACACCAGCGACCCTCCCAACACGATGATGGCCAAAGCGGACAGAGACTGCTCAAATAGAGGCCCGCAGGCAAAGGAGAAGGCACCGACTGAGCTATGTCGATTCACGTCTTTTCCTTGCATCGGGCCAGGCACACATTAGGCCAGGAAGTTGGTCAGCATCTGGCAGGACCTGTCCTGGAGCGCGGTGGTGGGGCAGAACAGGGCTGGGTTGCTCACAGTCTGCGAAACCCCACGGCACCAGGGTTCACTGCTTGAACGTAAAAATAGCGGCCACACTGGTTTCCTAAGGCTGCTGTAATACTACAACAACTTTCCATCTCTGTTGAAGGCTTTGGCAGAAATGTGTTCTGAAATCTGTGAGACTCCTTCACCCCCCTTTCCTAGGCTCTGATATTTGCTGTGAATTCTAGGCACTCTGGTTTATGGATGGACGCTCCACCCTGTCTCCAAGGGCATGCGGCTGCCTGTGTCCATGGCTGTCTTCTCTTTCTATAGACATTGTGTTGTTGGGTGGGGTGTGAACCAGAAGTGTTCCCAGGTTCCTGTTGCCCCATGGAATGAGTTGACAAGGACAATTGGTGAATGTGAAAAACTAAGGCTTATTTTAGGGCAGAAATAAGAAGAAGGAGAAAAGGCAAAGCACAAAATAGTGCTCAGAAAGAGAATGGTGCTTTGCAGAAAAAAGAGGACACGTCCTCGTCCTGCAAGCAGAAGGAGCAACTGCAAGAGCAGGAAGACTGCGGAGACAGAGACCGCCAGCCGCTGCCACCATTTCACCTCCTCCTGGATAGCTGACTCCGGCGTCCCACTGGATCTCATGCCTAAAAGCTGGTGTCCAGAGCCAGGCTTGGCTGGTACTTGCATCAGAATATGGCGTCTGGGGCCAGGTCTGGTGTGTGTGTGTCCTCGTCTGCAGATCGGCACCAGCTGCAGGCTTATGTGCCTCAGCCCGGTATGTCTGATGCCAGGCTTGGGAGCTGCTCACGGTAACAAGTCTTTTCAACTGAGATGTCATGTGCAGCTGTTGCCGCCATGGGCCATGTCCCAGCCTGTCCGATTCCAGGCTGCAGAAGCGTTGAATTGCTAGCTGTGAAGGGACCTCTGGCTGTGCTGTGAGACCTCCTATTCACAATGCTCTCAAGTCAGTATGACAGCACAGCAGAGGCAGCTGAGGACACAGGCTGTTGTCATCCCTTATTCCATAGCTATAGGACTGTCAACCTTAGAGATCATTCTCTTAATTGGCAAATTTACTGCCTTTGTTTCTCAAGGCTCTGGTCATTTTTGTGGGCTTCTGCCTCCCATGTGTCCTCTTCCCACACTCCCCAAATTTATGAAAACCCTATAAATAATGGTGATCTGGAAGAGTCCTTGTCTCTACTCCCAGAGAGCATTTGTTATTGTCTTTTATCTTTTATTAATTTTATTGAGAAACAAATAGCAATGAGACAGTTTCAAAACAGGTTAGTAGGACAGTTACAATAATTAATACTTTGCATATTGTTGTCTTCATAGTGGTTATTCATAGTACAAGATGTAGACATGATATCCTGTCCAAACACTATTAGTACAAATCTTTCTTCTTATTGAATTAAGAGGAAATAGCTATATATCTATCCCAACTATTTTGTATATACAGATACAAAATGGTCCTTCATTTATATCCCCTTTTTGTTTAGTTTTGTCAAATATGGATATTCCTTTGCCATTTAAATATTGTAGGTGTATGAATTCAGCAGAATAATCCAATATAGTCCAGCAGTCCATAAAAGTAGTGAGTCATCTGTAGGACTGGCAATGTCAGAAGTTGTTGACTTGAGCCTTTCACAGCTCAGCATATTAATATGACTTTACTTTTTATACCTCATTTTTATACTCTTCTGCTGGATGGTTAAGACCAAGATAAAGCAAGACAACTTAAGTTTCCAGACCAAAAATTAGTAAAAAGGAGGGCCACAAGGATAGCCAGTATTTTAATTCTAGCCATTTAAGGTCAACGAGGATTCAGGATACAAGCAAACCTGTACTGTAACATTCTGTAACTCAGTGGTGTCCCAAATTTTCTGATAAAGAAGATTATGGGGCCACAGAGGAAAGTGATCGATGATGTAGAGTGTGCCTAAGGAGAGTCACATGGAGAGAAAACTTTCTCTCAGACTTTCACAGAGAGTAAATTGGTCAAGCAATGGCTGTTTTTGTCTTTTTGAGTCAGGGTCTCACTACCTGTGAGTTCAGGCTGGCCTTGAGCTCACTTTGTAGCCCAGGCTGGTATTGAACTCACAATGGTCCTCCTGCCTCAGCCACCTAAGTGCTGGGATTATAGGCGTGGGCCACTACTCCTAGATTTCTCAGAGAATTTTGACTTCCTAGACTTCCCCAAACCATACCACTTGTCTCTTTACTTAAGCTGTGGCCATGTCTCATTTTAGGAGTTAAGAGACCTGATCATTCCCCAGTGCCAGCCTCCTCCATCAATCAGCCACACTGCACTAGTGTCTCTTCTTAACTTTGATGCTTCTATATTGGCCCAATATCCCGTAAAATCACTTTCACAGGTTCAGGGTGTGAGGCCTTCAACGTAGCTTTTATTTTGAGGGGAAGCCCATAATTTGACCCAGAAGACCTACATGAAAGATCATTTTTTTCAGGGATCCTCACTTTGACATGTAGTCTTTTTCTGTGTGATCATGTCCAAGGTTTTGACCACCCCACAGTGGCAGCAGAAAAGCAGCATAGTATTTTAGGAGCAGCACCAAGTGTGTGAGGGTCTGAGTGGTATTTAGGGCATCCAGGGAAAGACGTCTATTTCCTCTGGGCATCTCAACTTCCTCCAAATAGTGAGGCACTAAAAGCTTCTGTCTAGAAGCATCTAGAGCTCCCCAGGCTCAGACAGCAGTGCTTGAGCCTGGCGCTGCTCTGGACCACAGCTCTGTGGCCCTCTAGGGAGACGAATGTCTCTGAACATCTCCAAAAAGTCTTTATTATTCCTCATTCTAGGGTACTGTTCATGAAGTGCTTTGATTGCAAAGGAGGTCCACATGGTATTCTCAAGCAGATGCGCGTTCCTGCTCTCTACAGTTGTTTCTCAGAGCCTTTAAATGATGTGAAACATGAGATTTTTAGCCATTTTTCTTGCAAAAAGTGAGGCAGGTTCCACCAGGCAATGTGATCTTCCCGTTTTCAGTGTGAACTGCTCAGCACCTACATAGGTACACACAAAGTTTCCTTAGCCGGAAATGCACAATTTGAAATACTGGCGGATAGGAAAGGGTAGAAGAGGTGAAAATGAGTCCAGGAAAGAAAGAAAACACCTGAGGAGGTCTGGAGGCGGTGAACAGCGTTGCGGTCCTGGCTGGGATCACAACAAAGTGAGGGCTTGTGGCTCGCACCTTTATATGATATGTAAGCAGGGGCATCAAAGGTGGGACACACAGCCCGGCAGTTCTCTGCTTGGTTAACTGGATGGGATCATCAGATACAAGGCCAGATTAATGACCATTGGTTACCAGACCAGATACAAGATCATGAAGCTCATCACAATCAGGCATCCTGCATGTTTAGTTACACTCTAGTGGTTACAGGGGTCAGGAAAGTAATTACAGAGCCTTGAAGCAGTTACACAGGTAGGCAGTTTCAAACAGAACAAAGTTTTTAAAAGAACAATTTTTCTTGGACAGTCTCTCTCTTCCAAGGTAAGGTTATTACAGGTGGAGCTGGACTTTGAGCTCCCTTTACAGGACAGGCTGCTTCAAAAGAAAAGCGGTTCTCTCAAATTGCACCAGCTTTTCAGCAAAGGTGGGTGGGTGTGAGTAGACCGGCCCAGAGGGACACTAGCTGAGGTAGCGGAGGTTAGGGCATGAAACCCTGTCCGTGAATGGCCATGCTGTGGCTTGTATCTGGAAGTGCCCCACAGCCCCATGCACTCACAGCTGGGCAGCTTTGAAAGTGGAGGATCATTGTGTATTTTGTCTCAGGAGCACAAAGAGTGGCTGCAACGGACAACTTAGTCTCCGACATTCCAGGAGAGTCACAGTATACAGAGAGGCATGGGGCAAAGTAAGACTTGTCTCTGATTATGGGTCAGGACACACGCATGCTTTAGTGCCTATGGTAGCTGGCATTTGTGTGGACCGATCCTTCTCCCTTCCTCTAGGAGAATGTGTCTCCCTGTCTGCATTTGGAGGCTGAAGCAAGCATTATTATCAGTTACCTTAGTACTTCAGATGATTGCTAACGCAAAGCCCTCTCCTAAAGCAAAAATTAGCCTAATAAATCAGGGATTTCTCTGAGGAGGGCATAGACACACATGTCTGTTTCAGATGTGACTCAAGAAATAAGAGACAAAACAAATTGCTGGAAAACTGAACAGCACCACGCCAGAGTACAACATCAGTATGTGTGCCCAGTGTCTTCATTTTTGCTAGAACCTACCACGTACTTTCACAAGACTCACTGCGTTTTGCAAGTCATGCAATAGAATAACAAGGCTTAGAGGGCGCATGCAGTGTTTTGAACGTGTTTCCTCCAAACTTTGGGCGAAATGATAGGAGCGAACTGTTCCCTCTTAGGTCATGAGGCTTGTCTTAGTTACTTTTTATTCGTTGCTGGGACAAATACCTGACACACAAAATGATGGAAGGAAAGGTTTATTAAGCTCACAGTTACTGGAGGGTTCAGTCCATATTCCGCTGGCTGCAAGGCAAACAACAGCAGTTCATGGGGCAGAAAACAATGAAGCGCAGAGGAGGAGCAGCAGCTGTAGCGGCGTCCATCAAGCTTCTCTCTTCCTTCTGCGCTGACTGTAAAAACCGGCGCTCCACAGTGAAGATTGGAGTTCCTCCAAAGTGGCACGGTTGCAGAGATCAAGCTCCTTCGAAGACTGGGAACTTCTCCACGGAAGCAGGGCGGGGCGGCAGGAAACCAGGCAGGGACTTCCTGCCTTTCTCAATTCCTCGGCCCTGCTCACCTGCAGGGCTAGACCCCATGCTGAGAGCTGGGGGCGGGAGCGGATCCAGCCAAGTTGACACAATATATCAACTAACACAAAGCTATCTCTGGTGAGTGAGCAGTGCAGATGGGAGAGGGCTCACACAGTTTTCTGTCACCCCCTGCCTCAACAAGACAGCAACAAGACAGCCTCATCAGCCGCAGACACTTGGGCTTTGGATCGTCAGGCCTCCAGAACCGTCAGAAATAAGTCTATATTCTTCATGAATTCCCAGTCCCAGGCGTTCTGATATAGCTGCTCCTTGAAGGTTGACAGCACAGCACTGAAGACCTCATCAGGGACATGAAAAGAATAGAGTGACTTGACAAAAGCTGCAGTAGTGTTATTACCTGTTAAATAAATAAAAAATACTACGTTAAATTCAGCACATTACCTTGAAAAACACCTTAGCTTGCTCTCTTAAATGAGTGTGGGAAGGGTTATAGCTTGTGATTTATTATGAAGTTGCCGAAGAAAGGCTATTTGAAACTGAAAGTTATGCCTCCTGACACATGGAGTGAGCTGGAAGGGCTTGCAAGCTGCACGTGCGCGCTGGCGTCATCTTTGCCCAGGAGGCTAAGGGCTTGTATTTGACTACTGGCCAAGGTAGTGCATGCGCAAACAACGCAGAGTGTCACACTCCAGTTGCTTCCAAATATATCAGTCACATTGGACCAAAGCCACATTCTAAAAGTAGAACGAAATACATTTCCATAATAAAGCCTATTTTCCCACACCTAACTAAATATACTCCGTGAGTATACTTAAAAACAATCTTTTACATTTACAAATCTAATAACTTTTTAAAATGTATGTAGTACAGGGTCTACAAGGGCTTGCCATACAGCTCGGACTTGTAGCGATCCTCCTGTTTCCAGCTTCCCAAGCGCCGAGTTTCATTCCCGGTTTTAGGGTGCCCAGGGGGTGGGGCTGGCACTGCACGCCGAAGATCGAACCCTGGTCCCTGCGTCTGCCTAAGCAGGCATTCTAATCTACTGAGTTATCTGGCTGGCCCTTAATCTTATAACTTTTAAAAAATCAGAATTTGCTATGTATGCAGACCCGGCACAGCTGGTGAGCTGGAGCACCCGTCGCGCTTCCGCAGCCGCGCTGCGCGGTGCTACCTGCTCGGCAGCGTGAAACCCAGCCACCGAGATCAACGGCGCTGCTGTGTGCGCGCGCATGTGCGTACACTTTCCTGTGTGCTGGGCAGGTTTGAGTTAAATTTCTTTTGAAGACCAATCAATTAATCAGACAACAAAAGGAGTAAAAAGAAACCAACTGCTAGTCGGTGCGGTCCAGATCGGGTTAGCTCCTCTTAGCAATGCTGGTTCCACTTCAGTTACAAAGTGTCCTCACTGGATTAAGAGAGAAGAAAGGTTTGTACTAATGGCGTTTGGACAGGACATCATGTCTGCATCTTGTACTATGAATAACTACTATGAAGACAACAATATGCAATGTATTAATTATTGTAACTGTCCTACTAACCTGTTTTGAGACTGTCTCATTGCTATTTGTTTCTCAATAAAATTAATAAAAAAATGTTCTTTAGGTTGAACATTGCAAGTATTGGATTTCAAAGTGCTGCTTTAGTTGCATATGTTATTATTTAAGTGATTTTAAAATGACGGGATTTACTTTATTCACTCTCCCTTGGGAAGTGACAAGTCTGAATAAGATCGTGCTTTGTCTGAGAAACAACTAGATAGGAGACTGACCTTGCGGACTCTTGCTTACCTGCAGGCACCCCTCCCATGCTGGAAGACGGCCCCCCTTGGAATGAGGGTGCTTGTTTTGTTCCTTCTCCCACATTGTTTTTCTCAGTTTTGGAAACTCTGAACTTCATGTGTGAGGAAGGCAAAAACGGAATGCTGGAACGCGCTAAAAGGGACCCAGTACAGCAGCAGTTGCGAAGTCCTGATTTCTCTTGCAGCGCCGAGCCCGCGGCCCTCTCCTCCGAGAGCGCGTCCTGCCCCAGCCTCCCGGCTGACTGCCCTTCTGCCCTCCAGCGGCTTGTGCCCTCTCCTCCCAGCTCCTCTGCTCCTCTCTCTCCACAAAGGGGTGTCTGCCCGCAGGTCAGGCAGGGTGAGGAGTGCACAGGACTTAGCCACGCTGCCTGCGAGCTGCAGCGACCTCAGCCAGAGCCGGGTGACTTGGGGGCAGGCGTGGGCAGTGGATTGTCTAGCCCCAGGAGCCGAACAGGGGTTCTGCAGGGTAAAGAGCGTGTGTGTGTGTGTGTGTGTGTGTGTGTGTGTACGGTCTCACTACGCAGCTCGGACTCGTAGTGATGCTCCTGATTTCTGCCTCCCTAGTGCTGGGATTACAGGCGTGCTCCACTACGCTCGCAGGACATCGCCGGCTCAGCGCGCCTGGTGGCAGGACCTGGGCGGCAGGCGGTGCCAGGAATCCGACCCTGGCACCTGCACTTACCTAAGCAAGCACTTAGTCCGCTGAGCTATGTCGCCTGTCCTAATAGCGTCTTTTTTGTGACGGTGGGAATTGAACTCAAGGCCCTAGCACTGAGCTGCATCTGTGTGTGTGTGTGTGTGTGTGTGTGTGTGTGTGTGTGTGTGTGTGATGACAGCGTCTTCACTTGCTCATTTTCCAGACGTGAACTCGCACTCTTCCTGCCTCAGCCTCCAGAGCGCTGGGTGCCAGGCGCGCTCTGCCAGCTCGGCGGCCTGCCAACTGGTCGCTGGTGCGCTACTCTCCAGCCTCCCTTCACGCCCAGCGACTCCCATTAATTTCCATTTGGGAACCGGAAAATCCTAAGTAATGAGATTCGCGTGCCTGAGTCATTATTTTACAGAAGAGACATTTCCTTTCTTTTTATTGGCAGGGGGACTGAGGGAAGGGGGCGCTTCAGGGCGGAGCGGCTCCGGGGCGC
>NW_004524991.1:385035-400045 GCF_000260255.1 Octodon degus
AAGAATGTATGCAATGTATTAATTATTGAAACTGTCCTACCAATTTGGTTTGAAACTGTCTCATTGCTATTTGTTTATCAATAAAGTTATGGGGAAAAAATGATACATTTTGTCACTCAGTTTTTACTCTGTTCACCAATTTAGTGTGGAGTTACTTTGCTTTGAAATAGAACATATTTAAATGTTAAATGAAAGGGCATGCATTTCAGAGTCTGTTCCACACGAATGTCTTCAGTGAACATTAATAACACCCCAATTTTTTTATAATTATGGCCTTTGATTAGTAATTTCCAATGGGAAAATGTAAATCATAATGTCAAGAAGCATCATCAAAGATAGGTATTTCATAATAATGAAAGCTTTAATCTGTCAAGTATTTGTAACTTCTAATTTGCCTGTATGGCTTCACACTATAAGGCAAATTTTAGCAAAGCTAAGGAGAAAAGTTGCACATCAAAATTCAAATCTCAGTGGCAATTTTGGCTTTCTTCTCCCAGTTCCTGATGGAACAAGCAGGAAATTGAGTGAGTCAGACATAGAAGAGTTTTTTTTTCTCTAAGGAAAAAATTATTAGTAGTCAAGATCATGGCTAAATTTAGCAATGGAAGTGAAATTTTGCAGTTGGAGTAAGTGCTGTTGGTGTAGACATGGGCGGTGGTAATGTGAATGTATTCGTATGTATGTGAACTCATCAAAGCCTATTCTGACAATTGGTGCTTTTTTCTTTTCTTTTCTTAAATTTTAATGATAATAAAAAGAACAATAAAAACAATACAGAATTTCAAAACAAGATGATAGGAAATTAACAGAGGTTGTTCTATCATGTATTGTTATCTTCATAGTAGCTGCTCAGATTGCCAGACATAGGCAAGCACATTTGATCCAACAATATAAGCACTGACGGTTCCTTTCAATGAACTAATAGAAATCTGTAGTACAGTTATCTTAGCTTGTGTGTGTATGTGTGTGTGTGTGTGTGTGTGTGTGTGATCCCCTTCCTCTTTTCTCCTTTCCTTCATCCCAGTTATACTTTCATTTTGGGCAGTTTCTTTCCCTTTCACAGCATCCGTTGTTCCTTTTGGATCCTGTTTACTCTTTCTTACACTAGGGATACAATATGATGTTTACACACGGGAGTCTGATGTATTTCACATGTGAATATCATCTCTAATTGTATCCATTTACTATTTAAAAAGTGTTGAGTTTATCTTTCTTTACCATTGAGTAATACTCCATTGTTATATTCCATTATAAAGTACCACATCATTTTTATCCATTCCTGAATTGATGGGCATTTGGGTTGTTTCCAAGATTTAACTACGACAAATTATTCTGCTATAAACATCGCTGAGAAAATACCCCCAGGGGAATTACTGGGCTGAATGGGACTTCTAATCTCAGTTTCTTGAGGAGTCTCCACACTGATTTCCACAGTGGTTGCACCAGTCTGCACTCCCACCAACAGTGCAGCAGGGTTCCTTTTCCCCTACAGCCCTGCTAGCATTTATCATCGTTTGATTTTTTTACTTAGTACCTTCACAATGAGCTACATCCTTTCCTTCCTTCCTTCCTTCCTTCCTTCCTTCCTTCCTTCCTTCCTTCCTTCCTTCCTTTCTCTTTCCTTCTTTCTTTTTTGTGGTACTGGGGATTGAACTTGAGACCTTGCACTTTCCAGGCAGGTGCTTATGCTGCTGAGCTACCTCCCTGGCCACACCCCCATTTATTTTCATTTCTTGCTGTGCTTCCAAGATACCCAGGTTGAGATCAAACTCGCAATCCTCCTGCCTCAGCCTCCCAGAGTGCTGGAATTACAGGTGTGCTACCTTATGGTCTAGCTTTATGCTGTCTTTTTAAGGCATTTTTAAATTTTATTAAAAAAATCCTTAAAAGGTAGTGAAAGGCTTTACCTCCAAAGATCTCCTCCTACCAAATTTTTCTTACATAATCTTCTTAACATTCACTGACCTCACATTGTGTACTGAAGGTATGAGCTGAGTCCCTTAGTCAGAGATACTTGGATTCCAAACAGGAAATTTGAAAGGGAAGAAAATTTTCACTTGGAACTATCTCTTTTCCACATTTCAGTTGTGAAAATAATTTGGAGGGCCGACCAAATAGCTCAGCGGATTAAAGCTCCTGCAAGCAGGCTCAGGGGCCAGGTGTTTGATCCCTGGGCCTGCCGTGCCAGCCCCACCCCTGGGGCGCGCTGAAACAGCAATTGAGACTGGGCATAGTGGCATGTGCCAGCTCTTGGGAGGCTGTAAACAGGTGGATCACTATGAGTCCGATCTAGTATTGAGACTCTGAACACCCAGTAGCCCTTCCCTAAAATAAAAATAAAAGTAAAAAAAAAATTGGAAAGTAGGTGAATATGAACCACATTTGTCTAAGGAAACAAGTAGAAAATTTAAAATAGAGAAATGACAGCTTCAAAACCTTTAGTCAAATAAGAACTGTATTCTTCGTTGGTTCATAGAATAATCAAAGCAAAATACTGTGAATTAAGAGTTCAGTAATTTGCAATAATGTTCCCAATAATGGCAATAACGGTAGTAACTATATTTGAATATGAGATGGATACCACGCTCTCTGTAGCTCCACAGCAGTGCCACCACCAGCAGAAACAGAAGCGGGCGTCCTGGGGTCATGAGCTGTGTCCGAGATGGCACGCGTTAGCGAGCTACGAAGGCTGCCGCAAGGTGAGGGCCAGGGCCACGGCCTCAGCTGAGGACCGACCAGGGAAGAACCTGGCTCCAGGCTCGTGGGCGGCTGGTGCCCCTCTGTGCCTCCGGGTGCAGACGGAGGACGCTTGCTGGCTGTCAGACACCTCATCGCTTGCCTCGTGACCTCCGTCCTGCGAAGGCTCCGTGACTGCCGGACCCCGAGTGCTTCTCTCAAGGAGGTCCCCACGCCCAGATACGGGAGCCGTACGCCCGCGCCATCGCACACTTTGCATCGCACGCCGGCAGAAGCAAGGCACGGCCCGCCCTGCCGAGTGGGATCGCCCACGCAGGCCGCGGTGCCTTCCGAGCCAGGGTCTGGCTGGTGCACAACACATATTCACACGACTTATTTCATTTGTTCCTCTCTAGAGTTCTTTGAAAAATGCCTTCAATCCCTCTTTTTACTGGTAAAAAAGCTCCGCTGCAGCATGGTTAAGTAATTTGCCTGATGATACGTGCCTGAGGCCACGGCTTCGGGCGCTTCAGGTTAATGGCCATTATTACTGCGAGGGTTAGTATTTGTAATTAACATAAGTTCCATGGTGCATTTCAAAAGTGGAAAATCTTCTCGTGTATTATACAAAGAACATTCTTAATACATTATTAATATACTTATTCCTTATTCATACCTATTTAAACAAGTAGTAAGCTCTTTCTCAAGAAAAAGAAAATCAACCCCGAAATTAGATTATGCTAATGAAAAAATATATTTCTGGTATGGGATTCTTGTATTCATATTGGCTATGAGATTCCCTGCGTTAGTGATAGAGCCTCACATTATCAAAGATGTATCTAAGATCAGAGATAAAATTTAATTAAAAATTTCATTAACTCGTTTCGGCATGTGATTTTGAATTATTGTTCTAAAATTACATTTCTAAAATGAAAGTAAAAGACGAAAGTATAAAATGACTCAACCCTAAGCATTTTTGTCTTGAGTCACCGGTGGTAGGTCAACCATGAAGCAGTATGGTGACATGACCATCATTGGTCATCTCAATGATGACAAGTGAGTTCCTAGCATGGTCAGCACCAAAAAGAATCAAGGAGATGGGCTGCACACACCAAGCTGGACGAGCAGATTCACACATCGCTGTGGCTCGTCTGCTGGCAGCAAGGAGGCAGCTCCTGTTTTAAAGGAAAGTCACTGTTGAGCTGGAACAGAAATAAAGCTCTTCTCTGTTGTGGATCCGCCATGCTGACACGGATTTTTAGAGCGTGGCTCTTGCAGAATTTTGATAAGTGTTCTACAAAATGAATGGATTTATAGTCAAATATATTCAAGAAATAAAAGAAACATTTTCTTATTTTTATTATTATATGTAATAAATAAATTCTTACATGGGATTTTACTGAGCTATATGACGCTATGTACCGTGGTGTCGAGCTGTGCTTCTCACAGGTACTGAATAGTAGGAAGAGGCTTAGGTGTTTCCCCAGCCATAGGTGGGGAACTGCTGTTGAAATTAGGACTCTTTTACAGTGAGAATAATTTTTAATCTTCATTTTGTTGTTTCCTCTGGTAGAAACATTTTGGAAAATTGCTTGGTTTACTCAGCATCTCCAATTTTACTGCCTTGCAGAAGTAGCAGTGAGAAATTATAATATAAAAATGGAAATATTAATAGCTTACATATTGGGAGATTTTGCATACCATCTTAAAGAACATACATAGAATGCCTCATGATCTCGTGGCTGAGGTGCTGAGGTTCCAAAGCTTGCTCATGTCACCAATTGAGTAAACAGCACATCACACATTCCATTACAGGGGGACAGGTCTGTCGCGGCCCACACCACAGCCAGCAGATGTACATAGCTGTTGAGCACCTAAGATGTGAATGCAAAGCTTGAACTGAGGGTTGGACACTTTTGATCACCTATTATGGTGAAGAAGAATGTCAGTGTTCATTATAATTGCTTGTAAAGATTATGTGTTTTACAGCACTTTTTAGTTCTAAACAGTAGCTGTGTAACACATTATTAGTTCTAGGAATACAAAACAAATGTCACAAAGTGAGGCCTTGGTGGAATACATCACAGCTGCTGCGAAACACTCAACTTACACAGCATACCACTCATTTTGAACAAAAATATCAGTGACACTGAGTGGTGACCACTGTCTCTAATGTTGCCTTTCCCTGACTGAGCTTTTCACTGGTACCCAAACCATGGACAAAGTGTAGAGAATGAAGGGTCATCCTTGAAATATTTTAGAGCAATATTCCATAAATGCATAGCATCACAAAGAATCAGCATTATGCCAGAATATACTAAAGTACACATCATAGAAACTGTATCTCAGAAATTGTGCTACTACTATAAACATAGGTGCACATAAATCACTATGATATGACATTTTCAGATCCTCCAGGATAATTCCCACTAGGGAGATAACTGGTTTGAATGGGATTTCCACTCCAAGTTTTTTAAGGAGTCTCCACACTGATTTCCATAATGGTTGCACTGGTCTACATTCCCACCAGCAGTTGAGAAGGGGTCCTTTTTCCCCACAGCCTCTTCAACATTTGCTGTTGGCTGATTTCTTTATGATAGCCATTCTTTGTGGGGTGAGATGGTATCTCAGTGTTTTAATTTGCATTTCATGGATGGCTAGTGATGTGGAGCATTTTTAAAATATATTTATTTGCTTCTTTAATTTCATCCTCTGAGAAGTGTGTGTTCATCTCAGATGCCTATTTCTGCATTGGGGCTTTACATTTTGGGGCTCTAGTGTATTTTACTTCTTTATAGATTCTAGAGAGCAGACTTTTGTCTGAGTGCTTATTAGTCAAGATTTTTTCCAAATTTGTGGGTTGTCTTTTCACTTTGTTGGTGATTTCTTTTGACGTGAAAAAACTTCTCAATAAGAGGAGGCCCTAGTTGTTAATTCTTTCAAGTATTACTGTGCAATTCGATTTTTGTTCATGAACTCTTTGCCTACCCCTATGTCTTCAAGAGTTCCTCCTACTTTCCCTTCCAGGAGATTTACTGTTTCTGTACTAATGTTTAGATCTTTAATCCATTTTGAGTTTAGTTTAGTGTATGGTAATACACTTGGGTCAAGTTTTAGTCTTTGGCATGTAGAGAGCCAGTTTTTCCAGCACCATTTTCTAAAGAGGCTATCTTTCTTCCAGTAAGCATGTTTGGCCCCTTTGTCAAAGATAAGGTGGCTGAGTGTGTTCATAGAGGCTTCTGCATCTTCTAATCTATTCCATTGATCCTCAGGTCTATTTTGTTGCCAATACCATGCTGATTTTATCAGTAGCTCTGTAGCATAATTTCAAGTCAGGAATTGTAATGCCTCCTGCCTTGTCTTTGTTGCCCAGGATTGTCTTTGCTATTCTAGGTCTTTTATGGTTCCAAATATATTTTAGGAACGATTTCTCTAGGTCTATGAAGTATGTTGGTGGTAGTTTGGTAGGGATTGCATTAAATCTGTATAATAATTTTGGGAGTATGGCCATCATCACAATGTTGGTTCTTCCAATCCAGGAGCAGGGAATAACTTTCCATTTTCTGAAATCCTCTATTATTTCTTCTTTCAGAGCACTGTAATTTTCCTTGAAAAGATCTTTGACTTCTTTAGTTAGATGAATTTCGAGGTATTTCATTTTCCTCGGTGCTATTGTAAAAGGTATTGTTTCTCTAATTTCCCTCTCAGTGTGTTTGTTATCTGTGAGGAGGAATGCTATTGTCTTTTGGGCATTGACTTTGTATCCTGCTATGCTACTGAGTTTTTGTATCAATTCTAGTATCTTCTTGGTGGAGTTTTTTGGGTCTTCCAAGTGAAGTATCATGTATCTGCCAATAAGGATAGTTTAACTTCTTCCTTGTCTATTTTTATTCCTTTTATTTCTCTCTCTTGTCTAACAGATCTAGCTAATGATTTCAGAACTATATTGAATAGGAATGGTGATAGAGGACATTCTTGTATTGTACCAGATCTGAGAGTAAAAGATTTCAATTTTTCCCCATTTAGAATTATCTTAGCCATTGGGTTGTCATAGATGGCTTTTATCAGATTGAAGTAGGACTTTGAGCATGAATGAGTGTTGGACTTTGTAAAAAGTATTTTCTGCATCAATTGAGATGATTTTAGATTTGGTTCTATTGATATAGTGTATTAGATTTATAGATTTGCATAGATTGAACCATCCTTGCATCCCTCGGATGAATCCTACCTGGTCAAGGTATATAATCTTCTTGATGATTTGCTGTATTCTATCTGCTAGGATTTTATTGAAGATTTTTGCATCTACCACCAAGTCTTGGAAACAACCATGATGCCCATCACCTGAGGAATGGATGAAAAAGATGTGGTATTTTTATACAATGGGGTATTACTCAGGTATAAAGAATGATAAACTTGAAGCCTTTGTATGTAGGTGGATACCACTTGAAGATATACTCATAAGTGAAATAAACCAGAGCCACACATGTAAATATTGTATAGTCTCCCTAGTTGAAGAACTCAAAAGAAGTAATAAAAATAGAAAGGTATACCACAATTAAAAAGAAAGTGAAATTTTAAGGATTAGACAATGAAGAGAGGGCAAGGAAAAAAGCTAGGAAACATGACAGGGGCAAAGCCGTACATATATATTCACAAGATGGTTAAAGCAATGATCCTGAGAATCTTCAGCAGGCTTTTGAAACTAGTAATTACTTGGTAGGATTCTCACCCTGACTAGCTGTATATGCTGATACCCATGAACTAAGCAACTGCACTGAAGATAGCAATGTGTAATAATAGTTCATGCTTGGGATGCCTGTCATTCTGGTCTTCTAAGTACATACTGTTTGTCACGTCATACCCATTACTTCTATACTCTCTCTCTCAAGTAAATGTGTTTTTTTCTTTTTAAAGGGTAATAAATGAAAACAAGAGACAAGAAAAAATGTCATAGGACTGTACTGCTACAATGCTGTATATGTTTAGATTTCTAATTTTCTGTTTAAAAATATTTAATTGGTTATTCCTATTTTTAAAAATTTTTTTTTCATTTTTTAAATGTTTTTATTCTTCATATCGTATAGGGACTTAAAGTTTAAGATATCAATAGTTGATGAAAAATACCTGTTCCTTGTTATTTCTAAGACGTTTTATATTCAGACAGTGAGCTTAAGCTCAACTGCCTATGTTGTATGGTAATAACAATAAGCTTCTCATCTGGAGGGTTAACAACCTAAGTTTGCATACTAAAAATCAGAGAAAAAGAAGGGCTGCAAGGACAGCTAACATTTTGGCCCTAGCCTTTCAAGGTTAGTGAGGACTCAGGACATAGGAGAACTTGTACTGTAATATCATGTAACTCAGTTGTACCCCAAATTTTCTGATCAAGGAGATTATGGGGCCACAGAGGAAAATGATCAATGATGTAGAGTGTGCCTAAGGAGAGTCACATGGAGAGAAAACATTCTCTCAGGCTTTCACAGAGAGCAAATTGGCCAAGCAACGGCCATGAGTCATCCACATGCCTGACACTGACAAAGGATCTACAAACTGCTATACAGGGTTTAAGGGTAAATCCTGAGGGGATTTGACTGACCTTGTCAGATACAAAGGTTACAATTCTTGTTATATAGGTCTTTCTTTGTCTTGGTCTTAACCATCTAGCAGAAAAGTACAAAAATGAAGTATAAAAAGTAAAGCCATATTAATATGCTGAGCTGTAAAACGCTAAAATCAGCAACTTCTGACATTGCCAGTCCTACGGGAAACCCTCTACTATTATGGACTACTGGACTATATTGGAATATTGTGCTGAATTCACACACCTACAATATTTAAATGGCAAAGAAATACCCATCTTTGACAAAACTAAACAAAAGAAGGGAATACAAATGAAGGATCAGTTTGTGTCTGTATATTAAAAATAGTGAGAAGAGATATACAGCTACTTTGTCTTAATTTAATGAATAGAAAGATTTGTACTGATAGTGTTTGTGGACGTGATATCATGTCTCCATCTTGCACAATTGATATACACTAAGAAGGGAACCATATGCCCTGTGTTAGTTATTGAAACTGTCCTACAAATCGGTTTTGAAACTGTCTCATTGGTATTTCTTTCTCAATAACATTTTTTTAAAAAATAAAGAGCTGAATGAGAAATTAAGGCAAAAAAGAAACAGTATCTCAGGTTGTTTAAGTGCACATAAGAAGTATAAATACCCAGTATGTAAATCTGGGCGGTTCAAACCAGTTGAACATTTATTCACTGCTCCTCAACACCAGCATTCATGAAAACCGTTTGGAAAGGTGTGAAGCAGTTTAAATACTTGTTCACATTATGACACTAATTAAATGACAATCCCAGGGGCTGATATATTTTTAAAGCACTCCAGAAGATTCAAGTGTACAAGGCTTTAATGATACCTGTTGTCCTACACTACAAAATTTTAGTACATTGTAAAATTCTCTAAGGTATGGTTCCCTTTCCTTTTGTATTTTTTCTAATCTCATGGTTAAGAGGGAAGTAAATATTTGGTAACTATATTCATGCATATTAAAGCATAGACACAAATTTTCCTGGAAATGTATCAAATTTAAACATGTAATTCATTGCAGGAAACATGAATATTTTCATGTACTTTAGTGAATTTGTTAAACCTTTAATATGTAGATATTTAAACCATCCAAATAATTTTGAGAATAAGTCCAGGTCAATCATTTGTTTGAATGTCAGCATAAGGTGTAACTCTTAGCAATGTCTATGTGGCTTGCTCATCCTGTCTTGGAGCATCAGCTGATGGAGTTTTTTAATGTGGGGCTCAAACTTCTCTCACCCGAGAAAGCTCTAGGCATTCAGCACAGGGGGAGTGCATTCATAGCTGTAAGTGGAGCTGAAGAAGTTCAGGCCAAGTTCACCTTTAGCAGTGAGGTCCAGACACAAAGTAACTAGAACATATACCCCAGGTATTATTCTGCGTATTTTAAATGTACCTCATTTGCCCGTCACAAACATTTTATTACCATTTCCTAAATCTTATTGTTTCCATTGTATGGGAAAGGTAAAAATGTAATCTCCTCTCGCCAATGAGTGACAGAGACTGTATTTTTGGACTAGAATATTTGAAATATTATTGACTGTATATTAAGAATATTCCCTAAGGGGAATGTAATTATTATATATCTGTTATTGTTTGGGTCTAGGTGTCCCCCGCAAAACCTCATGTGCTCACAGATGAGGCTTTTTGGAGGTGGCTGCATCTAGAGTGTGTTAGGCTGGGATTAAGGGTGTGTGACTGCTAAATCAGTTCCTTAAGTAGTTTGGGACTGGCCTAATTCTGTTGGCTGAGATGTAATTTTAAAGGGGCAGAAAGATGTTAAGGGCCGTGTTGCTTAGCTATCCCCTGTCCACCATGAACTGTTGCCTCCCTGCATGTCACCCTACCTTGGAGTCAGATGCTTATGGACTGAAGCCTCCATACACTATAAGCTGAATAAACCTTTCCTCCCCTAACTTTGAGCTTCAGGTATTTTGTCTCAGCAATGAGAAAAGTAAATAAGACAATGTCACAACATATATATAATCTGTCATCTGTCTATCTCTCTCATCTATCTGTCTATCGTATCTGTCTATCATATCTATCTGTCTGTCATCTATCTATCTATCTATCTATCTATCTATCTATCTATCTATCTACCTTCTTCTTTTTCTTCTTCTTATTCATCATCATCATCATCATCTACAATCTCAGAAGAAGTTTTATTATATAAATCAAAAAGGAACATTCTGAAGGCAAAAATGTATTTTAAGCACGGATACACAGGGTTATTTTATGAGGACATTTCTCTTTATCCTTAATAACCTGAAGAAGCAGACAAAATGGGAAAGGATTTTGAGAATAAGTGCAGGAAGTTGGAAAGAGTCAAGGAAGTACAATTCGGAGAGTTCAAGAGAAATAAGAATATGCACGAGATCTTCCTGCTATTCAAGTCCTGAGATGATTCAAATAATTACTTGTGATGACAAAAATTATCCCACAACACAAATTTGAACATGACTGAATTTATTCATTATGACTATTTTATTACAAGGATGTGAAATTGCCCATAATAAAATGAATTATTCTGAAAGTATTTTCTAATAGAAAAATTTCCAAATCTTTAAAAATAGAGCTGGACCTTAATCTTCAGCATGAAAGAGAAAAAATAATTCATTTCGAAGCCACAGGACCTGTACTGCTCATCTGCCATAATTGTCCATAGCTTGAGAGACTCTTGCATAGAATAGAACTGAAATGTGAAGCAGCAATTTTATGGTATCATTAAGGTAGATTTGGTCAACCCAAGTATCATTTGATAAAAAAACAAAGTTTCCTTTTTCCATCAGTGTTACATGGAGTATGAAGAAAGAAAAAAGACTAACCGAGTATAGTCTGCCCCAGTTTAAAAATACTACACAGGGGAGATACAGTAAGTGAAAACTGAATGCTTTTAAAAATTTTAAATGCAAAGAAAAATAATATCGACCTGTGTGAACCCTAGTTAAACCACATCTTAAATGTACTTATATTAAGACCAACCTCAATTTTGCTGTCTGGTTATAAATTTATTTACAATTTTTAAAATATTTTTCTTTAATATATATTTAATAAGTAATAATCATATTCATCACAGGGAGTTTGTACCTGTACTTAATTTTTTTTTTCAATTTGGAAGCAGGCACTTTATTAACTGACCCAATCACAAAAGCACCACAGTAGATACCTTAGTTCATCCTTCTAATAAGCCTGCTGTTCTGGTCTTCCCCATTTCCAGCCTCTTCACCTTCCACAGAATGGGAGGTCTTTTTCTTCATCCCACATCGTGGAGATGATAACTTCAACAGCTACAGGAGGTTATTTGCCTCTTTGAAGCAGTTTCCAACAGTACCAATCTCATGAATCAGCTGCTCCGTGCAGATGGTGCCATATTTGCCAAGAGATCGAGCAATCAATTAATTATCAGTCAAGGCAATTCGCTTCTTATTGACTTTGCCATAGCCATGCTTGTATATTAGTCCACTGACTGACTTCAGGTTTGGGAACCCCCATACGATACTTGGCTTCACGTTTCTCAGCATGTTAACTAAAGCCTTGTTGAGCTTAACAAACACACCACTGAAGATTTGGTGAATGCGAAGGAGCTGCAACACCTCGTGGACCTTTGGGCTCACACCATTGATATCCCTGATCCAGATGACAAAGGCCAGTTTGGGCTCTGCAGGGACATAGAAGTTGCCAGTTTTCCTCGCCATCCCAGCCATTCAGATCTCAGCTCTGTACATCTGTCTGTACTCCTTACGATAGCGCCTGGCTTTTTCATAGATGAGCTTCCTCCTCACTTTGCGAAGTGTCTTCTGGGCAAATTTCCTTCTTGGTGCTTTACCTTTAGCTCTGCGAAATGTCTTCCCTTTTTCTTAAGGGTTTCCGGCACAGCAGGAACCTTCTTTTTCTTCTCTTTGACACCCTCCATGGTTTCAGCCAGAAAAGAGCTGTAGCTAAACTTAATATATCTTTTTATTTTTAATTGTTTAAAGAGAATACAAAGTGATAGAAGAAAAAATTAGAAACGATACAGAATGTCGCTGAACAAAATACCTTAGTCCTTCTGCTGTTACCCGTCCCCTCCCTCTAACCATCTTCATCCCCACTTGCAGAAGCTCTGCTTCCATCTTTTGCTCCACGTTAGAATCGCCTTTTCCCTTCCCTCTCTCCCCCTGGCCTCCCATCTCGCTCTCCCTCCCACTGGAACACACTCTTCCCACTTCCCAGCATCCATCCTCCATTTCATTTCTCAGAATTTGTCACACAAGAAAAACAATGTGAAATTAAAGTTGTGTGCCTGGTCTATTTAACTTAAAATTATGATCTATCTATCTATCTTCATCCATTTACCTACAAGTGACTCAGGCTTATTCTTTCTATGGCAGAGTAGTGCTCCGCTACATAGACATACCACATTTGCTTTATCTGTTGACATGTCGCAGGGCACATGGGCTGTTTCCAAGATTTAGCTGTTATAAATTGTGCTACCACAAACATTGGTAAGCATATATCACTACGATATGATCCTTTCTGAGAAGATACTAAGAAGGGGAGTAGCTGGGTCAGTTGGAACCTCTATGTTTCATTTTTTGAGGGATCGTCACACTGACTTGCACAGTGTGTGCACCAGTCTGCACTCCCGCCAACAGTGGACAAGGGCTCCCTTTTCCTCACAGCCCTGCCAGCATCCGATATGGGCTGATGCACTGCTAATAGCCATTCTTTCTGGAGTGCACTCAACTTTGTGCTGTCTTCAGTTGCATTTCTTCAATGATCAGAGATATTGAACCTTTTTTTCACATATCTATATGCTGTTTTTACTTCCTCATCTGAAAAGCGTCGATTCACTTCAGATGCCCATTTTTGGATTAGGCCTTTGAATTTTCAGGGTTGATATTTTGAATTCTTTATTCTAGGTATTATATTATTAATTATTATTATTATTATTATTATTATTATTATTTCTGTATCTTAGGGAAGGGTCTACAGGGTGCTAAGGGTCTCACTACTAGACCAGACTCATAATGATGCTCCTGTTTACAGCCTCCCATGTTCTGGGATTACAGGAGTGGGCCAACATGCCCAGTCTCAATTACTGTCTCAGTGTGCCCCAGGGGTGGGCCGGCATGGCAGGCCTTGGGAATCGAACCCCTGACCCTTCACCTGCTTGCAGGCACTTTTCTCTGCTGAGCTATTTGGCCTGCCCTTATTCTAGATATTAGTCCTTTGTCTGAGGAACAACTGGTAGAAATTCTTTTCTGATTTTCAAATTGTCTCTTCACTCTGTCTGTGGTCTCTTTTGCTATGAATTTTTTTTTTAATTTGGTATGATTCTGGGTGTTGTTACTTTGTAATATTTCTTGTATGACTTGGGCTTTGTTAATCAAACCTTTGCTTACACCTAAGACTTCAAGAGCGTCACCTATTCTATCTTCCAGCAGATTAACTGTATCTCCTTTTATATTTAGATCTTTGATTGATTTCAATTTTAGTTTAAGGAATGGTGAAAGATAATGGTCTTGGTTCAATAGAAGACATGTTTTATAAGATTATTTTATAACAAATCACCAAAGAATCATTTACAAAGAGTGTGGGAAATCTGTTTACATACTAAAGACCAAAGAATCCAGCTGAAGGCCTGAATCCTAACATCCTGCTTGAGTCCAGCTGAAGACCCAGAGCTCATAACAATGCCTCCTACAAGTCCAACTGGAGGCCTAGAGCCTACAACAATATCTTACACAGGCTTGTCTCACAGATCTGCGCAGGAAAGTCCCAAAGGTCAGTGGTGGAAGCTAGAAAGTCTGTGCCAGTGGGGTGAAGCATCTGTGCCCACAGGCTGAGGAACTGCACTGGAGCTAGGAAGCAGTGTTCAAGATAACAACCAGAGCTCGCCACAGAAGTACCACAGGCATCCTCAGCGACAGTGAGGTCCTGAACTCGTCCAAGGATGAGAAGAGCTGAATTCCTATCAGGAAAGCCAATGTGACAAGCTTCTCCACGAGGCTGAGAAGTGCACCATCTTCCCCTCTGGAGCCAGGAAGCCATGCTCAAGATGAGGACCAGAGCTCCCCCAGAGTGAACCACAGCCATCCTCAGTACCAAGAAGGGCCCAAGCTCCTCCTCCAATGAGAACAGACAAGATCATCAGGAAAGGCAGCATGACAAGGTCCCCCAACAGAATAGCCCAAGAAAACCAGCAGCTTCCAACAGCTCCAACAGCTTCTTCTTCTCTTCCAGTTCTGCCTCTTATGCTGCTGGCAGCAGTCCTCAGGGGACTCCCACAACCACCACCACTCTGGGTCAGTTCAGCTGGGTGCAACAAGTCAGCCACCAGTTGGCAATCCACCACACCCAACATCCTGAAGTTTCCTCTGGAAAGCATGCCTTGGGTGTAGCACTCACGTCATCAGTTGCTTTGTCTGGGACCTCAGTCCTGTACTTTGTGTTGTCTGATCTATAATCACAGTTTTCTCCTGTATTTGTTCAGCTCCTGTGGTGTACAGCAGAAGTGTGATCCTAGATGCTGTTTTCTCCACACAGAAGCAGCTCTGTAAATAGTTTTTAAAATAACACATTCTCTATGAAATTATTATATTTTACAAACCTAATTAGGGAAATTTTTTTCTTTAAATACAAATTGTGTTCACATTCACTTGGCATGAAAATCTTCTTGAATGTGGTTGATTACACAGATGACTTTCTACATCTCTCCTCATCTTGACAATAGAATTGCTCCATGAAACAGGTGA
>NW_004524991.1:400233-406088 GCF_000260255.1 Octodon degus
GCTTACCAGGCAAGTGCTTATTCTACTGAGCCATTTCCCTGGCCCCCTGTGCTTCTTAAACATCTGCCCAGATTAATATTTTTAGGAAATCAACAATGGTTGTTATATTGCATATGCTTGTCTTCAAAGTAGTTGTCCAGATTACTAGGTACAAGCATGCAAAATTGGTCAATAACATAAATACTAACTGTTCCTTTCAATAAAGCAATAAAAATTGGTAATACAATTAGCTAAGGTGTGTGTGTGTTTGTGTGTGTGTGTGTGTATTTCCCTTTTTTCTTTCTTTTCTACTTTCTCTCATCCCAGTTGTTCTTTATTTTTGAGCAATTTCTTTCAAACTGTGTGATTCTCAGACATTTAGTGATTATGTCATTTTGTAAGAAACAAAGAAATTCTTTTTAACTCCCGAGGAAAATTGAGGTTTTCTAAGTCCAGTTTTCATGATTTCATAATTCCTATATTACAGCAAATATGTCTGTAACTATCCATTTGTATGCAAAGTTATAAAACTCAATTTTTAAAATGTATTTTAGTGCTGCCTGGGACTGCCTGTGTGAAGTGCACAATGTCCGCACTCCTTGTGTGGAGGAGGTGCTCGTACCTAACACAGCTTCCTTCCTTTTCCATCACCTTCTCTTCCCTCATTCCCTGCTCCACCCACCTCTTGGTTCCATTTTTGTTTTGTATTTGTGAGTATTCACTTGAGTACTGATTTCTTTCTTTCTTTCTTTCTTTCTTTCTTTCTTTCTTTCTTTCTTTCTTTCTTCTTTCTTTCTTCTTTCTTTCTTCTTTTCTTTCTTTCTTTCTTTCTCTCTCTCTTTCTCTTTCTCTCATTCTCTCTTTCTCTCTTTCTTTGTGGTACTGCCAGGGGTTGAACTTGGAACCTTACACTTGTGGGGCAGGTGCTTATCCCACTGAACTGTCTCCTTGGCCCTGACATTTTATCTTTCATTTAACATTTTTAAGATACAGTGCATGTACTAGGTGTGGTGGTGCATGCCTAGAGCTCCAAGTATGGGGGAAGCTGAGGCAACAGTGAGACTGTCCCCGAGAAAAATACTACAATCTGTGCAATGGATACATAGAGTCTCTGTGGTAGTGAAGCCTACCTATTTGAACTGGTAAATTGTTGTATTAGTTACTCAAACAAAACAAATGTCCCCACAGTTATATCAAAATGCTGAACAATTCTTAGTTAAGAGCATAAACAAATGATAGTATTCTCTAAATTTATGTCTTTATAGTTCTTGACAAACCAGGGTGTTTTAAGACTGAACAAAGCCTGGCACTTCTTAGCTGATGTGAAGGGTCTTTCCTTCTGAGTGGCCTTGGACTTCTGTACACACGAGCTTGCTGCGGGGCGTCCAGAGCTCGCAGGGCTCGTGGTGTGCTCTTGCTGGCAGGACTTGTCCTGACTCTGTAGGACGTCGTTCGCCTTTGCTTTTGTAATCGCCCTGTAAGAAGCAGTGGTGCTGTTCTGCTCATCCATCTCTGTGGTTTACAAAAACCAAAACCCGAGTCAAGGTTTTCAAGCATACACTTTAGGATGTCACCAGCAGTATGAAATAACGTTCCGAGAGTCAGGGAAAAATACATGCTGGCCTGTGTTTAGAATAGGCCAGCCCTCCACACGTTCCCTTAAGTCTCTTTCCTAAAAGTGCGTCAGGAATGGCTCCCTTGCGATGGTCTGCATGGTTGTGACTCCTCTCATTTATCTATTAAAAGCCAACCTGAGATCTGATAGCACTAAGAGTAGTGTCTTTGAGAGGTGAGCAGAAAATGGGAGAAAATAATCTCACAAATGGGATTGGCACTGTCTTGAGAGCCTCCAAACCTTGCTTTTTCCCTCTGCCATGTCTGCACACAGCTAGAAGCACCTTGAATGAGCCAGGAAATGAGCCCAGACATAGATTCTGCTGGTGCCTTGACCTTGGACTTCCAAGCCTTTGGAACTATGAGAAATTTATGTTTCTTAAAGTTAACTAGTTTATGATAAGTTGTTATAGCAGCCTTCCCTGCCTAAGACATCCCACCAAGACATTAGAAGATACACTGGTGAGAGCAGCACCAGCTGCCTTTAGGGAGAGCAGGCGTGTCCTTTGCCAAGCAGGGCTGAACATGGAGGACCGCCATGAAAATGGGCTCCCTGGGGGTCTTAGTTTTCTTGTTGCTAAGATAAAATACATGGCACTCAAAATTAAGGAGGAAAAGTTTAGTGTAGCTCACCATTTGTAGAAATTTCAGCCCATAGTTGGCTGGCTCCAGGGTAGGGCGGCATGGCCGAGGGGAACAGCCCATAGAGTGGTAGGCAGAAGGTGGCAAGCCACAAGTAGCCAACAGCAGGCCTCCCTCCCCTTCATCCCATCCACATGATAGCCTTTTGGGTGGTGGCACTGTGCCAGTGGTGGGGCTTCCCGTTATCCATGTCCGCCTGTGCTAAACACATGCAGTTACTGCACATCCCGATCCAAACCACACACCTGTGAGCCAGCCACCTCCCAAAAGCCCCACCTGTGAGTAGAATAGACTTAGGGGGTGTCTAGATGTAAACCAGAGCACTGAGCTAAAGGAAGATGGCGTCATTCACCCGGTAATAAACAAGGAAACAGAACCTGACTGCCACAGACAAGGGCAGTGCAACATCCACAACTGAAAGTAGAGTTATGGCTAATTGAAGTCATGTACCTCAGACCACGTTGCTCCACCACACCCCTTGGAGCCCTTCAAAAAACAAAAAGTAAAAGAAACAATATGGGCCTGAGTACACTTCTAGATTCCTGGGTCCAATAGTCTTAGAAGTGGGCATAGCCTCTTCAGGATATAAGGTAAATTACAGTCAGTACTCCTCCATCCCTTGGTGTGCATCTTCAGATTTAGATGTAATAGCAAAAACCCTTGAGCACATCCCCACAGCTAATATTTCAAGTATCTGGAAACTGTTAGGTTTGGGTAATGTCAAGGGAAATAATTTGTTTTCTGGGTGGATCACAGAGCAGAATAAGCTGATGTCACTTGGCTCTTTCGATTAAACAGATCTAAAGGATCGAATGGTACTGTAAGTTTCTGTACTATGCAGAGCCTAACCAGGCTCCAACAAGAGCATTATGGTGAAGACTCCTGAATCAAAGAACATTGCTTGCAATCGCAGTCCTTGGTTGGCAACAGGAACACTGAAGAAACAGGCAGTCTGACTCTGAGGTACCAAGAGAACACAGAGCGACACTCGCCCTCACCGCTCAGCTCTCAGTAACCTGCTAAGCCATAAGCATGGGTACTGCTACTAGCACTCCACTGTCCAATGTATGCAAGCAGTTCTCTGTCCTGACCAAGTCCTAAGAGCATGGGTTGCATGAGCAATTGGCTCACCCCTCCATGCTCCAAGCCCGCTGTGCTAGACTGTCATCTCTCTTTTTCCAGCACAGATTTGTGACCTTGAGGGAGAGCTCTCTATGACCATGTGTCTGAAGAGGAAAAATGAGTTTGGTTTCCAATTTATTTTTGCATAATAGACTGGCTCCATCTGGAAACAAAATGCTACAGCTCTCACCAGCTAGGGAAGTACTGATAGCCAGGGGAGATACACTAAGCATGGTAAAATTTCAAATGGAGCATCTGTTTTTCACTGATTTTTCTTTCTTTCTTTTTTTTTTTTTTCTCGTGGGATGGCTGGGGGTGTGGATCTCCACACATTTACTGGTAATCTCTGGAAACATTGCTTAAGGGATTAGAGGAAGGCTAAGAAGACTTGGCTGCCTCACAGAGACTGTAGAGCGTGAAGACATTTGTAACCCTTGGAAATGCTCGTTGAGATGGAGACAGCACCTGGGATCAGGTGGACAAGGGGACCTGCTCTGCAAAATATTCACCTACTAGGGTATGGACAGTGGCGGTGGCAGTCACACAGACTCCACAAGAAGTCCCACCCTATGAAATACCACCCAGGACTCCCTCATCGAGGGGGATGCACTCTAGTACCCACAGTGGAAGCTTGGCACTGCAGGTCAGATGCTGACAGTAGGCCCACGATGCCACGGTGCTCAAAGCCACTGACTCGATGAGCCAGTAGTGACGCTACTCACACTGGTGTTCAATCAGAAGCTTAGTTATTGCGCATTTCCAGGATTTTCCACTTAATGCTTTTTGTACCCTGGTTGATGTGGACAACTGAAACCACAGAAGAGTGGGTATGGCTAGACCCTCATGGCCCTCACCGACTCACAAACCTGCACGCTCAACAAGTCGGTGAGTTGTCTACTCTCCCATGAGATAAGAACCAGAAGGCTCATGCTTAGTCCTCCACCTGCGCTACACCACTGTGCATGTGTTTGCCAGCCTGCTTCCTCTGTGTCCCCTCTAGATGCTTGTCTGGGGATAATAGACTCCTCCTGGCTCTTGACTCACTTTTATTCTATTTTATCCAAGGTGGTCTGAGCATTTACTATTCCTTCTTACACTCTCTGTCTTTCCCAAGCACAACCAAGTTCCCTCTATCTTAAAAAAAATGTTGTTTTATCAGTTTATTCAGGGGCTGTGTGATTAGCCTCATCCCTCTATGTCACTGGTCAGCTCTCTGCTTTCATGAAGTCATCTACTTCTGGACACAAAGGATTCCTGAAAACCCCTAGTTGGCCTCCTGGAATGACCTCAGAGATATTCACACCCAGTTAACCTGGGTGTGGAGAGTTAGTCTTTGAAGTGTGCGTTGCTAAGTGTCTGCTACAGTCTCCTCCAGGACCTGGGACTCTTCTTGGATGGAGACAAAAATTCTGGTTTGGGTTGTAGTTGAGCTGTGAGCCTTGGAACAGAGCTCACAGCAGCTGCAGTGGGCTGTCTGCAGAGTGTAGGGCTGTTGCCGACAGTGCTGGGCTGGGGAGTGGACATCCCGCTGGCCCCATGAGCAGGTCCTTAGGAGAATTTCTTTAATGCTGCCTCCGAGACTGATGTGGACATGTGAAATAGCTCAACGCCTTTTGTCCACTCTGTTCTCTCTGAAAACTTACAGAAAACATTCACATTTTACCCGCATGAGATTAACCTTTGACTTTAGAACTCTCCCTGTGGAGTGATTGCAATCAAATTGATCTAAACAAAAATGTGCCGGCTAACAACAAAACAAATAATTACTAAGAAACAATTCCAGATTTCTCTCTTCACAATGTAAGTAAACACATCTCTTGAGATTTTTCTGGTCCCTTGTAGGAAATCTGCTGGTCTTAAATATTACAGAAATCCATTTTTCCCTAAATAAGAATCTAATTTTATTTATTTATTTATTTATTTATTTATTTATTTATTTATTTAGTACAAGGCCTCACTGCGCAGACTGGACTCATACTGCTCCTCCTGTTTGCAGCCTCCCAAGCGCTGGGATCACAGGTGCGCACGACCATGCCCAGGGTCAATTGCCATCTCCGTGCACCCAGGGTCAGGGCTGGCACAGCATGCTGGGGCTCAAACCCCCAGTCTGGTGAGCTATCTGACTGCCCCCAGAATTTAATTTTAGAATGATACAAATCAACTGAAATTTCAGGGGTTTTATTTATTTATTTTTGTCACTTGATTCTGAGAGGATTATATATGCTTGGTAAGTAATAAGTAGCTCATATTTAATCAGTGTGAATTGCAATATTTCAATTAATTGTGGAAGACAGTAACATTAGCATCAAGAGTGTGAGTTTATTCAGAGAGGACTGCAGTGTTTTCCTTTTTTGTGTTTTATGAGCCCCCCCCCCTTTTTTTTTTTGGCGGAACCGGGGATTGAACTGAGGCCCTTGCACTTGCCAGGCAAGCACTTATTCTACTGCACTATCTCCCCGGCCCCTCTTTTGTGTTTTAAATACTCAAGGACCTGAGGA
>NW_004524991.1:406188-439214 GCF_000260255.1 Octodon degus
AAGGCCCTGTCTCAAAACAAGAGCAACAATAAAAAATGTGTTACTACAATGTTTGCTAAAACTTCTAAAAATCCTCAGAAAGTGCCTTCTGAGCTGTGTGGTGCACCCCTGTCATAGGCAACTAAGTTAGGCAGAAATATTATAGGCAGTCAGCCGGAGATGCGCCCTTGAGGGAGCCAGCGCAGAAGACAGATCCGTGCAATGCCGGAGAGGCAGGTGCCTCTTCTGTGGGCAGCCCTCCACACAAAGGTGGGGCCAGTGCACCCCATGCCTCCCTAAGGATAAGCATCAGGGTTAGTAGTCTAACTAGGTCTCTATCACCTTAAGGAAGCCAGGACGAGTCCCTGACCCGACCCCACAGGAAGAATCCTTGCTCTGCCATCACACCTGCTTGCTGAGTGACTCATGTTCCCGTTTCATCCCAATTTAATTAATTTTACCTGAGCAATTATACTTGCAATCCTATTGGGTGACCATAGTTTTGTCCCACCTCATGCCCACCTTGTGGTTTCCTCCATTTCCCACCTCGGACCCGACTCATATCGTGGATTTGCTCTATAAAAATCCCTAGAAAAGGCAGAGCCATTGGCAACTACTCGGGTCCCCTTCTGTCCTGCTCTCAGACAGAAGCTTCATTCCCCCAGTATTCTTCTGTTAACCTCAGTTGTTCTTAAAATTCATTCTTTGATTTTAGAGAACATGAACTTGTACCAGACATGCAACAGGTTGGAGTTCCTTTCTCCTAAGTCATCCCTATAATCCCAGCAGTCTGGGGGGGGGGGCATTTAATGATGTTTGGAGACCCTGTCTCCATATGTAAGTCAATTTTAACTCTCTAATTTTGAAAAGTGCTAGAGATGTGAAGTCTCTAGGTTTTAACCCTCAGTAGCATACAACACACACACACACACACACACACACACACACACACACATTCTTCTAAAAAAGTTCATCAGCTTGAATGAACTCTCATAACATGCTTAATTCTTCTATGTCCAAGTAAACAGAATTAAGAGAGACTATGTACATGTTCTGACTCCCCACAGTATGTAATCATTATGTGCTAAAATATGTATTCATAAAAATAAAAAGTCAGTATCAAGTAAAATAAATTTAATTCCCCTGAACCTTCTTCAACTTGCCATACAAAATCACATTTTCCCTTTCTTTGTTTTCTATGTTGGAATAATTTTGCATTTCAGTTTAGTACAAATCTCCTCTCTTTTCCTTCTGAAAACAGCAGATCCTATCATATTTCAAACACAGCGTGTCTCACACAATCTGTGCTCCTGACCCAGTACTAATTGCCCTAAGAAATCTAATATTTAAACAAAGCAATTAAGTTCCATTTAACTGGGGAGTAGTTGGTAACTGTTTATCACTAGTCACTTTGTGCAGAATAAAGCTCACCCCCACACCTCACTTTCACGCCTCTGGAAAGCGACAAGAATTGCAGCCCACGGTCATTTACAAGACTCACGTGGAGTCCTGCTCCTTACCCCCAGGCCTGGGTCACAGCCCTGTTTGATGGAAAGCCATCAGGCTAGTTTTTAAGTGGAAATACACTGAGAGATTACCATGGGACAGGAACAGGGCACGATGCCCTGCAGGCGAGTCAGCTGCTACAGGGACAGAGAGCCAGGCTCGTCTGACAGCTTGGCCTGTCAAAGGACACCTTGCACTTTTGAGAAGGGAGAGATTCTGTTAATCATATATGAGGTTTCTCCCAAAGGAGAAGGGGTCCCTGGGCAGTGTGGGGGTTTAGTTCCTGCACAGGCGTACACTTGCACGGCCTGACACGTGCTTCGATCTGTGCTGTGTCTCCTTTCGGGGTGCAAATCTTGGTGCACTATAGAGAAGCTGACAGTCAACTGTGGGTCAGATTTGTGTGCCTTTGTTTGCATGTGGCTTCTTATCTCAAGACTACAGGGGCTTCCTCCCTTGACAGCTGACTCACTTTCCACCTCTTATCATGCAGAGCTGCAGGTGCCTGCTTGTTTTCTCCCGATCTGTTGCTTCAAATTCCTGCCAATCTGCTCCCCTCTCACTCTGTAATGCATTAAACCAAGAATCAAAATGAACATGGACTGAAACCCATGCCTTCTACCGGGTGCAGTGGCGCTTGCTTATATTGTCCCAGTTACTCAGGAGGCTGAGGCAGGAGGATCAGGTGAGTCCAGGAGTTCCTGACCAGCCTGGGAAACAGGGAGCTCTACGTCTTACAATAACTATGCTGTGCTGTACTATACTATACTATACTATACTATACTATACTATACTATACTATACTATACTATACTATACTATACTATAAATAGGTAAATAGAACAATGGATAACATAAAATTGTGTTAACATAAATTGAATCATATGTTTTGACAAATTGCTTTATATCACCAGAAATCATGTTTTTTTAAATGTGTCAGCTTAAAAGATGTTATCCAAGTTTTTTTTTTTTTTTGAGAACCGGGGATTGAACTCAGGCCCTTGCACTTGCCAGGGAAGCGCTTATTTCACTGAGCCATCTCCCCGGCCCCATTATCCAAGTTTTTATTTAACTTTATAACCTTTAACTAACACTAAATCTAATTAATAAATACTCTTAGGATCCCTGTTAACTTTTTAACTAAGAGCGAATACTGTCACTGTGGTCAGAAGGCTCTTGCTGTATCCACTGTCATAAATAATATTTTAGCTCATCTGATCACTCAAGCAATACAAGATAAATTAGGAATTTCAGAGGACCTAATGTCAACTAGCATTGAAACAAACACAAACCTGAAAATCACATTAAGGAAAAGTCCTTTAGCTGTGTATTTGTATATATATATATATATATTTTTTTTTTTTGGGGGGGGGAGAACCAGGGATTGAACTCGGGCCCTTGTGCTTGCCAGGGAAGCACTTAACCTACTGAGCCATCTCCCTGGCCCCCTTATTTATATTTTTAATGGAAAAAAATAAAACTGCCTGCATCTGTGCTGCACAAAGTGATGATTTGATCTACGAGCATATTGTAGGAATTGTAGGATGGGCAAACCAGGCTACTTGGCACATGTTAGCATCTTCTTAGACACTTTATCACTTTATGTGATAAGAATATTTAGAAATTCTTGAAAGATTTCAATTTTTTGTTATGTTACCATTAACTGCAACATTGTCCAATGGTTCTCTTGAATTTATTTTCTTGAAATGTATCCTTGGACAAACATCTTCACAGTGCTCCTAGCCCTTTAGTATTCACCTCTGTGCTCTGTTTCTGAGTTCACATACAGCTCTGCTTTTATTTTTTACTTTTAAACTCAGCTGTAGTTATTACCTCTTAGCAGAATGTGACCTGGGCGCTCACTTCCACTCACAGGCCTTGTTCCGAATGATTTTTGAAACAGCTCGGTGGCATCCTTAGAAGTTGTCTCTCCCTTGAAACAGTGCATTTCTTTAGAAAACAAGCCCGTGCGGCTCCTGTCATCAAGTTTTCAGTATAACGTGCTTCTAGAAGCCCAGGACATGAGGATTTGAAACTACCTGGGAGAATCAAAAAAGATTCTATAAGAAAACTCAAGCTATCTTAACAAATATTCCTTTAAACACTAGGAATCTCAACACTTCAGACACAAGATTTGGTCTACTGAGGAATCTGGCTCGGTAACTAAGCACTTCTGACCTCACGGAGCTAACAGTCCAGTTACATCTTACCACGAACATCTCAACCCATTAAAATAAGCCAAGGTGAAACTCGAGAAAGCACCACAAGCTCTGCTTAATGACTAAAATATCACAGTATTGCTTAAAAGTAGAAAGAAATCTCACCTTTCCCTTAAGAGCAGTTATCATGTCATACAGAATTAACAAAAAAAAATCCTCAAAAATATATATTATCAGAGGGAATGCAGGTTAAAGCCCTGAGCACGCTTTAGTGGTTCTTCGGGCAGAGCTAGTCGACTTCTTCCATGTGCGACGTGTCGTCATCTCCTTCAAGGGGTGGCAGCTCTTTATTGACAGCGGCAGTGAGGTTGTCGGTGGGGGGGGTCATCCGCATCAATACCTAGACCCGGCTTGATCATCTTGTACATCCTGCTTGCGCGTGGCTGCGGGTCTTCCAGGCTGAAGCCAGAGACAGCAGTGTGGTTTCATACAGCAAAATGACCAGATCCTTCACAAACTTGTCGTTCTTATTGGCCTCAGCCTTTTCCCTCAAGGTCTCAAGAATGGAGTGCTCAGGGTTTATCTCCAGGTGCTTCTTTGCCGCCAAGTAACCCATCATGGAGTCGATTCTCAGGACTTGGGCTTCATGATTCTTTCCATGTTTGCCGTCCAACCATATGTGCTTGTGACAATACAGCATGGGGACATCACTAATCGGTTTGACACAAACACCTTTTCGACCTTTTTCTCCAAGATGTCTTTCATGATCTTGCACAGGTTTTCAGACTTTGTCTTTTTCTCCTCCCTTTTTTTCTCCTCTTCATCTACTGGAAGTTCCTGGCCCTCTTTGGTAACCATCACTGAGGTTTTCCCCTCCAGTTCCTTCAGCTACTGGACACAGTACTCATCGATGGGCTTGATCATGTAGATCACTTCTAAGCCGAGCTTCCAGAGCTGTCCCATGAAGGCTGAGTTAGCTGCCTGGTCCTTGGTTTCACCCGTGATGGAATAGATGTGCTTCTGGTTCTCCTTCATCCTGGTACAACAGTCCTTGAGAGAAACCATCTCATCCGTAGAAGCAGATGTGTAGTAGTGTAGCAGTTCTGAAAGCTTTGGATTCTGAGAGTCTTCATGTATGCCAAGATTTATGTTCTTAGAAAACGGCTCATAGAACTTCTTGTAGTTCTCCTGATTCTCTGCCAGTTCAGTGAACAACTCTAAGCACTTTTTTTTTTTTACCAAATTCTTTCTGATGACTTTCAAAATTTTGTTCTATTCTAACATTTCCTGAGAAATATTTAGTGGGAGATCCTCAGAGTCCACCACCCCTATGATGAAATTCAGGTACTCGGGGATCAGCTCCTCACAGTTATCCATGATGAAAACTCTGCAGACATACAACTTGATGTTGTTCTTCTTTCTGTTTTCAAATAGGTCAAAAGGAGCTTGTTGTGGGACAAAAAGAAGAGCCCTGAATTCCAACTGTCCTTCAATGGAAAAATGCTTCACTTCCGGGTCATCCTCCCAGTCACTGGTCAGACTCTTATAGAACTCCCCGTACTCCTCATTAGTAATATCGTCAGGGTTTCTGGTCCAGATGGGCTTCATTTAGTTCAGTTCTTCTTGGTTGATATACTTCTCCTTAATTTTCTTCTTCTTATCACCATCCTTCTTTTTTTCCCTTTCTTCATCAGAACCAACATCTTCTCTTTTAGGCTTGTCATCAGACTCCTCTTCTTTTTCTTTGTCTTCCTCTTTGTCCTTTTCTTCAGCCTTATCATCACTCACTTCTTTATCTCATTCCTTCTCCACAAAAAAAGTAATGGGTTAACCAATGAACTATGAATGCTTCTTCACAATCTCCTTTATTCTTCTTTCTTCCAAGTACTCCATGTGGTCTTTTCAGATGTAGGATAACTTTGTTCCTTGGCCCATAGGTTCACCTGTGTCTGTCATCACAGTGAAGGACCCTCCTGCTGAGGACTCCCAGGCATACTGCTCATCATTGTTATGCTTGGTGATCACAGTCACTTTCTCAGCAACCAGATAGGCAGAGTAGAAACCCACACCAAATTGACCAACCGTGGAGATGTCAGCGCCTGCCTGCAAAGCCTCCATGAGGGTCTTGGTCCCCGACTTGGCTATGGTGCCGAGGTTATTGATCAGGTCAACCCCAGTATCCACGATGGTGAGGGTGCGGTCTTGCTTGTTCAAAATGAGGTTAATGTGCAGTTCCTTGCTGGAGTCAAGCTTACTGGGATCTGTCAGGCTTTCATACCTGATTTTGTCCAAAGCATCGGACGATTGGAAATCAACTCCCTCAGGAAGATTTCTTTGTTTGAGTAAAAAGTGTTGATGATTAGGATCTTCCACTGTGCGATTTCTGCCTAGAAGGCAAAGGTCTCCACCTGCTCCTCCTCCGTGGGCTGGTCCTGGCTCTGGGTCTCCTCCTGCATCTTGGCTGAGTGCTGCGACAACCAACATGGTAACCACTTCTGGATGCTGAAGTAACTCCAGCTCTGCTTTTAAATCAGACTTTTTGAATCAATCAGATTTATGTGAAGATTTGCTTGATTTGATTTTCAAGATTATGTGTGATCTGGGATGCTTATATAAAAATATTCTTAGCTATAGGTGAAAGGGAAAATTTTCCTTTAATATCTATTACATTATGTATGAAAAATTTGTCTTCTTTATTTTCTCCAAATTTGGAGGGTTATGAGATTTACTTTAGTTTTATCCTCTATAAACCAATTATAATTGAGCAGCTTTAATTAGAAAGACTTTAAAACCTAATAATTAGTTCTTGAATGAAGCAGGAAATATTTTATGTTGATACAAAAGATAAATGCTGTTGTCAGTTATAGACACACAGGCGCAAACTTCCAGGCGTTTTTCTCCAGCCTCAAAGATGAGAAGCACAGAAACAGGAACTCACTAGTGCAGGTCTCAAGGGCAGCTGTCCTTGCCCGTGAGGGCAGGGCGATGCCACAGGCGATGCGTGTGAGGAGGAGGACAGGGCGCCCCAAACACTAAGGAAGTGGAGCCCTGTCACTGCTTATGCAGCAGAGAATCAGTGTATCCCATCTTCGCAGAGATCATCAGAAGGTCTGGTCATAAATCCAGTTTCTTGGCCATTACCAAGGTTACTGATGAGTCACACACTCTTTTATGGTCATTTATTTTGTCTTTTTTTGTGGGAAGGGATCTTGCTGGACAGGCCAGGCTAGCCTCAAACTCAATCCTGTCTCATTTGAAGAGTAACAGGTTACCAGAATCTGAGAAAGAACGGAACCAGAAACAAAGCAAAGAAGTCGTGGTATAGAAACAAATCCCCAAGAACAGGTGAGTCAACAAAGGTGAAGTTTAATTGCCTCTTAACTATATTAACTGTAGCAGCAGGAAGAGGGAGATAGGGCTCTGCGTAGTGCAGTTTAATGGATCCTACTGAGTGAGCTTACTTGGGCCTCTTGACAGCAGCTACAAAGCTCTAAAGCATAGCTTTCTCAAAGTAAAGTTGAGATACAAAAAAGTGACTCAAATATATAAAGTTGTATCAAATGTCATGGATTTTATTCAAGGATGAAAGAAATGGTTCTCTCTAGTTCACAGAGAATCCCTAGCATCTGGCCATTAGTGGTCAGTTTGATAGAGAATAGAGTGCTATCTCTGACAGTCTGCTAATCAGACTGACATATGGAGTAGCCTTTGTCCTAGAGCAAAACAGGCCACCTCCTCCAGGTCATCTTCTCCCCTGGAAAAAGTTCTTTGTAAATTGCTGGGGAGGCTGAAAACAAGAGACCCTGTGCCAAATACATAAAAAACAAATCTACTGGACAAAAATAGACAGGTTAATATGCAACTTCCCTAAATCTGAGACTTTTAATCAGTTATAAAGACTGAGTCTACAAAGTATATTTTCCTGGTTAGTATAATAAACCTTCATATGCCAGTAAATTAATTCTACTGTATATCATTGAAAAATCTTTGTCTTCTATTTCTTATTTTTATTTTTTTGCCCTATTTTAGTGTTGTAAATACTTTCTCATAACACATAACATTATCATCTTAATTGCAACGAATCCAAAATTAAATCCAAGTTATCATTAAAAAACATATTTACCCTTCTCTACTTTATTTTGGTCAATAGTATCTACTAATTTCTGATTCCAAAGCTAGATAATTAGGCTCTTCCCTCACCCACCTCCAACCTTCTGATACAGCCACCTAGTGTTCCACTTAAATCATTTCTCAAAGTTTTTGAGATTTCCTCTCTGAGCTGAAGCATGAATATTCTTCTCAGCCCTAAAGTCTAATTCTATTTTCAAATCCAGATAAGCATCAGACTGACTCGAGGCATGGGGTTGGCAGCCAACAGTCAAGAAATCCCCCAGCTGTCCCTGCACCCTGGTGTCAAGTCCTCTTAATCTCTACCTTGAGGGTTGGGAGGGTGTGAGCCACTTCAGAACACAAGAAGGCAGTGTAATGATGGGAGGATTACTGGTTTTGGGTCCTGAATAAATTCTTTCTGGGTTCTTGGTGTCCTGCACAGGGAACTGGATGAGACACACAGGAAGAGGAGCGGACCTAGACTTGCTGCAGGTGGGAGGAGGTAGGCCTCGCTGTGCAAGAGCAGCTGGGAAAGACACACAGTGGTCACAGAGACAGTGGGGGAGTCCTTCATAGCTAGAATTCCTACACTGTTTGTTACTCTCACTCATACAGCAATGCCTTTGAGATGGCTGTCCCATCAAAAACTCATTTGGGCAGGCACTGGGCTTAAGCCACCATATCCAAAACTCACTGGGTTCCACACCAGATGCAAACAGAGTTGAGTACTCTTCTCCCATGGACTCCATCCGCTACAGTGCTCAGGGCCCGCAGCATCCTCTCAGATCCTGTATTCTGTTTATGTGCCTTGGGTCTCACGACTTGGGCAGGTGACACCCACTTGCTTGATGGGGTTTGCCCAGCCCTACTCTCCTATCTCAGGGGTCTCCTCCATGGTTGTGTTACAGAAGACTGGGATTTCCCTTTATAGTGGACCGTCACTCTGGATGACTTGGATGACCTTACCTTCCATGAAGGGAAGCCCAGATGCCAGGGGACAGAGGCCATGCCCCACAAAATCTGTGGGGAGTCAAGAGTCTCCATATGAGGACTCCCAGGGAGCTGAGTAGTACTGAGACATCTAAGCGTATGAATAAATTCTTCCGCTTAGACTCAGACGATATCCCAACTGCAGACAGTCTTACTTTGTTGTCCATCTAGACTGTGGATCAGAGTTCTTGGTCACATAGTTCCCTGTCATAAACTTTTTCACTGTCTCTCAAAAATGGCCATAGTGTTTTGCGTGCTTTAAATGTCTCACGATTACACACTACCAATACAAAAACGAGACGAGGCAGCAGAGTTCAGCACCCCCACCTGGCTGGGACCTTGTTGCTCCTCCGCCACCAGGCGCCCCACCAGCACGCTTTGTGCATCCTGAGCGCACTCACCTTAGCCCCACTGCTCTCCTCTATGTCCGCACTGGAGACCTCTGGGGTACAAGGAAAACGGCACCCACTCTACAAATGCTATATCTAGTAGGACTTATCACCTGGTGACATAATTCATTGTTAAAATTTGTCTTTTGCTCACCAAAATGTAGGGTTTCGCATGGTCTATACTCAATCTTATCAAGTTTTCGTAAAGCAATGTTGTTAGAAGCTATCCATTATGAGTAGAGAGCGAAATTAATGCCATAGCATTGTGTAACGAAATATAGAATGGGTAAAAACCATATACTTATTTATTTCTTGCTAATTCAGTTTTCTATAAATCAAATAATATAATTGCTTTTCATTATTTTAATGAATTCTTCAGTAAATGTTTTATAAAGCAAATAAACTTTTGGGGACTAAAATGTTATTTTTGCAATCTTTCTTGTCCTTAATTATACTGGATTATTTATCTTCAAAGCACAGCTCATCTATATTTTGTCTTATTAAGTTATATATGTGAACACTTTTTTCTCTTCTTACTTGTGTCTAAGTATAAATCTGGGCTAATACTTCGACTTCTAAATCCCCGAGAAAGATACAGCTTAGGTCTGTATGCAGATAGACTCTTGAATGTTTCTGAGGCTGAGGTGAGCACCACATGTGGACTCGATGGGTGACATTGAACTAGAGCAACATCTATGTTTCCATTAGCAGAAAAGTATACATGTTGGTGTTTCTAAATAGCAAGAAAATCCTACAAATGCTAAGGGTACTAAATAATGACTCTAGTAATTGAGGGTGAGTTTGACTTTGGTTTTGGTATTATTGTGTAGGAAGTGTCAAGGACATGTCTCTTTAAATTACTGAGATTTTTTTTGGTTTGGCAGAACCGAGGATTGAACTCAAGCCCTTGCACTTGCCAGGGAAGCGTTTATTCTACTGAGCCATCTCCCCAGCCCCGAGATTCTTTTTTAATTATCTAAAGAGACTAAAAAATAGTAAAGAGACATAAAACAAAACATGAGAGATGATAAAGAACTTCATCAAACAAAACAATAGGAATTCGACAATAGTTGCTGTATTGCATAATGTTGTCTTCAAATTAGTTGTTTAGATTGTCAGATTATAAGCATGCAAATTGGTTTAAAAAGTTGTAAGAAATAAAAAAAAGGAAAAGAAAAAAATATTGAAGTTACCAACTGCTCCCCTCTGCAGGGTAGCAGAAATCAACAGTATAATTACACAAGTCTTCCTGCACACTTGCATGAATATATCCCCCACACCCTTTTCCTCATCCCAGCTTTTCCTTCTCCTTGAATAGATTCTTTCCCTTTCACAGAACCTATTGTACCTATCAGATTTTATTTACTCTTTCAAGTTCTTACACTAGCGAGTGTATTGATTTTTAAAAACAATATACTGAAAAATATTTTGTAGTCACAAAATAATTAACAAATAACCACACCTGGCAAGCCCAGGGTCCTGAGTTCAATCCCCAGCATATATATATATATATATATATATATATATATATATATATATATATATCAATCACCCAATAATAAATAGACAACATAATTTCACTGTCGTTTACTTTCATTTTGGCCTTTACCTTGCTTCCACATCCCACACTGAATTGGTGGGGAGCAAGTAGATTAAACAAAATCAAAACAGGATGATTGTCATGAATTCTGGTCCTTCCTCAGGTAGGATCCTGCAGTTTTTAAATTAAAATTGAAATATCCTATATAAAAGGATGAGTGAAGAATTGGGAAGTGTTCAGAAAATTGTAAATAATTGATTCCAGAACCCATTCAGTGATGTAAGGCAGGGCTGCCAAATATTAATGGCAACTTACCAGGAATCTACCTTGATGCTCCTTGGGAGATTTAGTAACAGAGGCTATCTCCAGCAGTCCAAGGAAAAGTCAAGTGGCTCAACGCTAGTGCTTCTCACTGGAGGAAAAGTTATCAAATTGGTTAACTTTTTTTGTCTTTTGGCTCTTTCCATATTATTCAAAAAGTATTTAAATTATCATTGTTTAACTTTGTTTCCCACTATATATTTTCAATTCATGAATTTACATATTTATAATTTAAATTTTATTTGTAATGCAACAGCGGTCTCTTAGCGATCAGAAAATTCTGTTGCTGGTGAATCACTTTGCTTTGATTGACCTGTGAAGGGCTTGGCCACCAGCTTCCAGAATCTTTAAGAAGTGCGGTTGGGGCGGCTAAGTCACCAGGGCGTGCCCTTAGGAGCAGCTGTGGGAGCCTCGCGTTGCTACTTTGTCTTTGCTCCCGCGGGCAGAAGGCGGGAGTCTTCCGTCACCATGTGCCCCAGGCACGATTTCCTGCATCAGCAGCTGTCCCCCAACCGCAGATCCCACAGGAACGTCCAAAACCATGAGCCAAAATACACACCCCTTTTTCAAGTCGATTATCTCAGGCATCGTGTTGCCATCAAGGAAAGCTTTCCAATGTGCTTTAAGCTGCAGTGAGGAAGGCAGGATCCTTGTTCTGTGGAAACTTCTGGAATTAGTAAGCAGAGGAAAGAAAAGAAGGGAACGAAGATGCAGCCCCAGAAGGGTTGGGGGAGGGAACAGGCCACAGAGAGTCTAACACTTTTTCCAAGAGGGTCTTATTTTGTTAATACTCACCCAGCACTGCGTCTGCTTTTCAGTCGAAGCAAAGGAGGACGTGATATGTCACATCCTCGGTCCAGCAGAAGTTTTCTTGAGAAGACACACAGAAGCTCAGGCTTTCCTTCTCCAAGCCAGCCTTCCACTGGCAACCTTAACTCCCACGCATATTGGAAATAGTATCTAACTGGAAAGCTTTTCTTTCTCTTTGCTCTTCACACTTATGTGATACTTTTTCCATTTTTCAGACTTCATATCAATGTATGTCACTATAAATTAAAGTATGAGGACTCTTAAGTGTCTAGCTACGTTTCCCGTCTGAATGGTCCCCCCTGATACGTTTCATTTATGTTTTACACGTATATTTTCCTCCTTGTGTGACTAACTGGAAACTTGTTTTCATCCTTCAAATGCTTATTTGGATATGATTCTAGCTCTCAATTTTTCTTTGGAAAATTAACCATGCGGTTTATGTTTCCAGACCAAATTTGTGGCTTGTAGATATGTAATGTTGCACTTACAATACGGAAACTTAATTATTTTTCACATGTCTGCTCTTTAATCAGATTTTATTCTCTTTGAGTCAAAGATGTAAGTCTTACTCCAGTGACTGATAAATGGCTAGTGTACAGTATATACCATAAAATTCTAGGAGGAAAAAGTTGTTTTATTAGGGCAGTATAGATCCTGTTATCACCTATATTTAATAACTTTAAAAATCAACATTGTATCCACAATTGTGTACAAAGCATCAGTCAATGGGAGTTCTGGTGACACTTGTTAATCTTACATTTCTATGTAGTGATATTTACGGTGCTTTTCTTTAAGGCAGCAAAATGAATGTCCTTTCAAATCTACTTTGCTCAATCATGAAATTGTAGCTTTGGATCATAAATACTGTTTTTCAAAACAGTGTTATTACAGGATTCAAGATAGTGGCTGAGGATGAATACATTTGCTTGGTAATCTGATCTGTTGATGAACCCTATGATTTTGTACTTATGATGATACAGATTTTGACATTTTGTATCATTTAGAACCAGCTGGACCTATTAGAAGACAGCAATTTTATTTAAAATTACATAAGAAGAGGTGTTTAAGTTGATCATCTGTCTTAGTGATGATATTTTGAAAAAATATTACTGAAGATGTTATGAAAAGCATTCTACAAATATGCTTATGGTCATCTATCCAATCATTGCTTAACATAATTTATAACAAAATAGACCTGAGGATCAGTGGAATAGATTAGAAGAAGCTGACGCCCCTATGAACACACTCAACCACCTTATCTTTCACAAAAGGGCCAAACATACTCACTAGAAGAAAGATAGCCTCTTTAACAAATGGTGCTGGAAAAACTGGCTCTCTACATGCCAAAAACTCAAACTTGACCTAGGTCTATCACCATGCACTAAACTAAAGTCATAATGGATTAAAGATCTAAACATTAAAGCAGAGACACTAAATCTCCTGGAAGAGAAAGTAGGAGGAACTCTTGAAGACATAGGGATAGGCAAAGAGTTAATGAACAAAAATCAAATTGCACGGGTAACAGTTGAAAGACTTAGCAACTGGGATGTGCTCTTACTGAGAAGTTTTTGCAGGTCAAAAGAAATGACCAACAAAGTGAAAAGGCAACCCACAAATTTGGAAACAATCATGACAAATAAGTACTCAGACAAGGTCTGCTCTCTAGAATTTATAAAGTACTAAAAAACACTAGGGCCCCAAAATTTAAAGACCCAGTCCAGAAATGGGCATCCGAGATAAACACACACTTCTCAAAGGATGAAATTAAAAAAGTGAATAAATATATGAAAAAATGCTCCACATCACTAGCCACCCATGAAATACAAATTAAAACAACACTGAGATATCATCTCACCCCAGAAAGAATGGCTATCATAAAGAAATCACCCAACAACAAATGTTGGAGAGGCTGTGGGGAAAAAGGAACTCTTCTCCACTGTTGGTGGGATTGTAGACTGGTGCAACTGTTATGGAAATCAGTATGGAGACTCCATTAGAAAAGTTGGACTGGAAATCTCATTTAAACCAGCTATTCTTCTACTGGGAATTTTCCCAGAGGATCTGAAAACATCATATCAGATATATATGTCAAACAAACATATAGTAATATATGTGTGTCTATGTTTATAGCAGCACAATTTGTGATAGCCAAATCTTGGAAACAACCAAGATACCCATCATGTGAGGAATGGTTGAAAAAGATGTGGTATTTTTACACAATGGAGTATTATTCAGCTATTAAGAATGATAATCTCGAAGTCTTTATATTGAAGTGGCTGCCACTTGAACATATACTCATAAGTGAAATAAGCCAGACATACATGTGTAAATATCATATAGTTTCCCTAGTATAAAAATTCAAAAGAAGAAATACAAATAGAAAGGTATAATACAAGTAAAAGGACAGCAGGAACTTGAGGACTAACTAATTAAGAGAGGGAAAGGAGAAGAGCTAGGAAACATGACAGTGACAAGCCATACAGTTATATGTAGAAGATGGGCAAGGCAATGATCCTGAGAATCTCCAAAAGATTTTTGAATCTAGCAGTTAATTAGAAAGATTCTCACCCTGACTAACTATATATACTGATACCTATGAACTAAGCAACTGCACTGAAGATGGTAATCTGTAATAGTAGTTTCATGCTTGGAGTGCCTGTCATTCTGGTCTTCTGAATATGGGCTGCTTGTCATGACATGCCAGTTGCTGCTGTGCTGTCTTGATTGTTCAAAAAGAAGGGGGTGGTGAATGAAAGCAAGAGATAGGAAAAGGAATGTTTTAGGACTGTCCTGCTTCAAGGTTGTATATGGTTAGATTTTTGGACTTATGTGTAAACATAAGAATTATGTAATTTTTATGCCTATTTTTAAAAATATTTTTTAAATGTTTTTTCATCATATTCCGTAGGGAGTTAAATTTCAGCATATCAATATTTCATGAAAAATACCTGTTCCATGTTATACCTAAGATGTTTGATATTCAGACAGTTAGTGAGGTTAAGCTTAACAGCCTAGGTTACATCGTAATAACAATAAGTTTGTCTTCTGGATGGTTAACAACCCAAGTTTGCAGACCAAAATTAGAGAAAAAGGAGGGCCTCAAGGTAAGCCAACATTTTGGCCCTAGCCTTCCAAGGTCAATTAAGATTCAGGACATATGAGAACTTGTACTGTAACGTCCCAAATGTTCTGATCAAGGAGATTATGGGGCCAAAGAGGAAAGTGATCGATGATGTAGAGTGTGCCTAAGGAGAGTCACATAGAGAGAAAACATTCTCTCAGGCTTTCACAGAGAGCACATTGGCCAAGCAGTGGTGGTGACTCATCTACATGGCTGACACTGACAAAGGATCCACAGTCTGAGGTGCAGAATCTCAGGATAAATCCTGAAGGAATTTGACTGACCTTTTCAGACCCAAAAGCTACAAGTCTGTTGCATAGGTCTTGCATTACCTTGGTATTAACCATCCAGCAGAAAAGTATAAAAACGAAGTATAAAAAGTAAAGCCATGGTGTTATGTTGGGCTGTAGGGGAGTCAGGTCAACAATTTTTGACATTGCCAGTCAAGCAGAAAACCCAATACTATTATGGGCTACTGGACTCTTTTAGAATATTTTGTTGAGTTAACACACCTATAATATTCAAATTATGGAAGTAAACAAAAAAGGGTATACAGATGAATGTCCATTTTGTATCTGTGTATTCAAAATGTTTAGGATAGATATATAGTTACATTCTCTTAATGAATAGAGGGATTTGTTGTAATAGTGTTTGTAAATAGGATATCATGTCCGCATCTTGTAGAGCAATTAACCACTAGGAAGAATGTATGCAATGTATTAATTATTGAAACTGTCCTACCAATTTGGTTTGAAACTGTCTCATTGCTATTTGTTTCTCAGTAGAATTATGGGAAGAAAGATAATTTATAATACTCAGTTTAATATTCTCGATTTTAATATTTCTGGTAATTTTATGAAGCAAAACTAATTCATTTTGTCTGTATTTTATGCACTTTTTGACCAATTTCCTCTTAAACAATACGTTCTATATCTCATACACATCATTAGAGGAAGACCTTTCTGAAAGTAGTTGTTGAATTACTTTTGAGTTCTTTTCTCTTTATTCCAAATACCTATTGGTGAGTAATGAAAAATCTTGTAGATGTTTTAGGGTTACTTAAATCTCAAAAGTAGCACAGTTCTTAGGGCTGAAGTTAGTATAATAAACTACTCTCAAGTCCTAACTGCAGGTCATCTCGTCTTTTCTAGACTTAGTCTCCGGAATTGATAGAGAAGAGTGGAAATCCTTGCAGTGTGGGTTAGAGAAGAGAAAGGCCCAGCATTTTCCTAATACAGATAATAACCCAGCGTAGAGTTGGTAGAGTATCCTTTTAGGCATTGTTATCTCTTTTCAGTAACTGAGAATGGAACAGAAGTGAACACACTGTTTTATACAAGAAACCTGAGAATACAAGTGTAACAGCAGGGGAGTCTGGACAAAAGTCATCGCTGAGAACTGATGTGTAAGAGCAGAAAGCAACTTGCCTGCTCGAGGAATGTAACTATCATTTGTGGAGTGTTCGCCAAGTCCGGTGTGGCAGTCTTCAGTCCTAGTTTCATCTCAATCCTCACCACTGCTGCTTGACTTTCATCCTATAAGCCATGTCCCGCAGATAAGGACTATAAAGTCCAAAGAACTTGCTCAAGTAATACACTCGAACTGGACATGTTTACGTGTGGCATGGAGCGTACTGCAATCCAGGCAGGCCAAATCTAGCCCAGTCACACCTCATCACTGGGACACAGCTGCCTCTGTCAGATGTGTGACCCATTATTCATGCAGGACGGGAGCAGGGATTAACTTCAGAAATAAATGCTGAGCTGGTGGGCAGTGTACATGGAGGAATGAAGGGATTTGTGCCCTGGAGTTGCAGGTGTCTTTATTTTCTGTAGCAGTGGGAGGGATATCTTGTAGAACAGGAGGTGAAAAGAGAAGGAAGCTGCTGTTCTGTGCTGTTTCTCGGAGAAGTGAAGCCCAACCAAGCAAGGCCATGATGGATCAGTGAGCCTGTCACTGAGATCAATGGACAGGGACAAAAACTTCAAGTAGCTTCTGCATCTATCAGTTGCCAGTTAATAAAAGGAATGTTTGGAAGTGCAGCCATTATTACCCTTCTAGCACATGCAAGTTAATGAGAATCATGTTCTGGCCTTTGTGTTCCACAAAAGGCCCTGGGCTAGATGTGCACCATACAGTGTTGTGTGACAGACACAGACCCTCCTGGTCACAAGGTCTAGCTGGAGAGATAGGTGTTCACCAAGGTGTAAAGCAGTTACATGAAAACATGAAACTGGCAGGCCAGAATTGTCATAGGCCTCTCTGGTGAGGAGACTGAACTTATCTAGCATGGTAAGAAAGTGTTTATGGAACCAAATCTTTGACTTTTAACTAATAAGTTAGTTAAGCAGTTATACTCCCAGGACTTTACATGGGATAGTACTGTGATTTGGATGGGTACCTTAACATTTCATGTGTTGGAAACTTAATCCTCTAACTCACACACTAAATGTGCTCAGAGGTGGTCCTTTGGGAGTGAGTTGGAACTAGGTGAGGGTCATGAGGGGTGTCACTGGCACTACAGATGAAAAGATCGGAGTGGGCTTCTTGCTGTGTCTTGCCGTCTGATGCCCTCCACCACGTGACGACACAGCATGAGGCCACCAGATGCCAAGCAGATGTTGGTGCTGGATTCTTAGACTTTTCAACCTCCAAAACCATGAGGTAAAGAAAATTCAGTTCTTTATACATTACCTAATCAAGTATTTTGCTGCAGGTACAGAAAGTAGACTAAAAGGAAAATTGTATCTTCAAAGAATTTTATCCATGGAATCTACATGGGGTTTAACATTAAGTCTCTATGAGCGTGGGAATTCGAGAACACTCGTGCCGTGATTTCTGAGACCCTAAAACGTCCATCTGAAAAACTCAGATCACTCACTTCCTTCCTCCCTCCTTTTCTCCTTTCTTCTCTCTCTTGCTCTCTCTCTCGATCTTGCTCTCACTCTCATTATTATTTATTGGCGTGGTGGTGGCAGGATATCCAATTACATAAGTTTTCATCAATATAGGTGTATTGCCAATGCAAATTATTGGGGGCAGTTTGATAACCGCAGGATGCATCTTTCACCCCAACAGATTCTTTTGGGGAACGGTGACTTGGACTCTACATCTGGGACTCCAGAGGATTTTAGCACCATAGATTGTAGACATAGCCCAGCATATATAACTGTGTTACATATTTGTATTTTCTCCATTATACCTATTTACCTACAATCTTGGTATTATATATCATCATTGTTATGAATATTGGCATATTAATAATATGTAGTATATAGTACATTTTACAAAATAGAATATTTGCATGTTCTGTGTGCTTTCACTATTTTAGTTAGACTTAAGCAGCCGAGCACTCCAAACAAAACAATCTCTTTATCAGACTTGGATGTGCAGGTAGACCAAGAGCAAGACTTGCGCACTGGCCGAAAGCCTCGTGATAGCTGTTCTCTATGTTTCCCGAGCAGAAGAAATCACAAAAGGACTCCAGAGGGCGGTTTCTGACGAGTGTATCATTCTTCAACATTTACTCATCATTAGTGGTAAGGAATAACTGAGTTACGACAAGGGAAGTACAAATCTTCACAAATGAATTTTCTTTCCAAGTATGATTGAGATATTAAATGATAAAATTAAAGGACTTAGTAATTATTTCTAAGAATTCGATAGTCAAAAATATTGCTCATGCATGATAATATCACTTTCAGAAGCTTAAGAGTTTCTGCTACTAAAATTGTAATGACACTAAACCAAAAGTGTAGGGAGCCGTCTCCCTGGTTGGTCCCCGACTGGGTGCTACTTGAGGGAACCCAGCCCAGCTAGTTTACTACCCAGCCACTGTCTGCGGGGAGCTGAATGAGGATGAAAGGCAAAAAGACGGAGTCAGTGTGGACCGGGAGTGGGCAGGGAGCCCGAGCCTCTGGCTGCCCTGCTTCTCCGCACTTAGGCACAGGCGCAAGCACCCGGAGCAGCAGAAGCGTCAGCGGCCTCCCGGACGGGCCGAGCGCGCCGGGGATCTCAGCTCGGTGACTTTCCCCGAGGGCCCGCGTGGGCCATCGCGCCTGCACCCCCCCTTTCTCCTCTGTGCTCGCCGAGGAGGTCGGCCGGCCTCGGTTCGCACTCTCTGGTCGCTCCCACAAAAGCGCACGCGTTACACAACGGCCAGGCGGTAGCACTCCATAGTCAGACAGCTCTTCTCACTGCTCACCCTTTCCCTCTGTGCTGGACGCCGGAGTGGATTATCTCTGAAGTTTTCCAGTTACGATGATGGCAGAGGAACGACCAAAGGCAGTAGGGGCAACCCACACGCCTTAACTTGCAAACTTCCAAAGACTCCTGGGTGGTAGAGAGAAAGACGGCGAGGAGCTCGGACTCGGGCACGTGGAAACCCTCTTGGGCGCGGCTCGAGGTGGAGTCCAGGCGTCAGGCCAGGTGTCGCCCAGGCTGGGAAGATCGTCAGCCGCTGAGCCACACTCCAGCTTCCACAGTGCTGACCTGTAGAAACAGTGGGCATGGAGCCAACAGAACTGGGCTGAGATTATACCCCGAATTCGAGGAGTGTAGAATGGCAGTAAAAGGGAAAGAGATTGAACACAAGGAATAAACATTTGGGATGAGGGAACGGAGGGAAGATAGGAAAAAAGGGAGGGGGAAGTCATATATGGATATACACAGGATAGCTAAGATGACTGTATTGCTAATTCTATCAGATTTTTAAAGGTAGCAGTTGAGGCTTAAAATTTTTACTTTGATGAAATTTAGGTGCTTATATCTTTCATCTGAACAACTACGTGGAAGGCGGCAAAGTGCAATATAAGAGCCACTGCTGAATTCTTACCATCTGAGTTTTTAAAAAAGTTGTGCGTCATTTCTGATGTCTGATCTGTTGTCTTTCTGTTCTCTTTAAAATGAATAATTACAGGACCAAGGTCATGCTGCCCTCACTCTGAGACGAGGCTGTCATTTCTGGGCATGAATTCAAAACAGAGGTGAACTTAATTTGAAGGCATATATTCTGTGTAATGAATTAAATAATCCCGTAAGCATTTAATAAGAGCCTGATCTTCAGCAAAAAATAAATAAAATGAATAAGTAAATAAGTTAATGATTTTTTTAAATGGCAGGAATAGTTCAGAAAGAAAGTTTGTGTTCTCAGTAATTGATTTGTTGTTTGTATCTCATTTGAGTAGTTGAATTAAGGAAGAGACAAAAGTAACACATACACCTTCCAACAGGAGGAGGGGAAAGAAGGATCTTGTGAATGAAGAGGGAAGCGCCACAATGGCGCACGTGGACACCCAGGCCACCAGAGCTGCAGGAAAGAATCCCTGGCGCAGGGAGATCCTGCCCTCCATGTGTGGGGAACGTAGCGTGTATGACGCTAACGCAGACCCGTAGTTCTGAGGGGGAGGAGTTGTGTGGGTGGGACAGTAAAAATTTTAAGACATGCATTATGTAGATGATGGATTGAAATTCACACTTCACTTTCCCAGAACCATTCTATTAAAATTAATTATGTATGCATGATACACATTTTCATTTCTGAAATGATAAAGATCATTTAAGAAAATTCAGGAGGAATTATAAAAGAAAAAAATCAATATAGTTTCATGGTATAAATACAGTAAGTTAGCTGGGGAGCATATTTCCTTTCAGTCTTTTTCACTGTCTTCTTTACAAATATGTCACTTTAGTGTTGGTACCATTTCATGCCTTGAATTTCAAATAAGTATCATATTATAGTAAACATTCCCATAATATATAATATGGTTTTTTAAATAATGGTTTCTGTGATTGCATATTTGAATTAATAATTACTATTATTTTAAAAAACCTTGCTAAAGCTTAAGTTTTGATTTTTTTTAATTTTAGTATTTAGTACAGGGTCTCACTATGCCGCTGGGATTCCTAGTGATCCTCCTGTTTTCAGCCTCTCCAGTGCTGGAATGACAGGTGTGGTGGCTCAGCGTGCCTGAGGGCAGGGCTGTGCAGCATGTGGCGTCGGGAATCAAACCCTGGTCCCAACGCTTGCCTAGGCAGGCGCTTGTCCATTGAGCTATCTTGCCGGCTCTGAGTTAGCGATTATTAAAGGTATATTTCTAGATAAACCAGAGGTCACGTATGAGAGTTTTAATACTACTGCTAGTACAAGTTATGTTACAGCATGACTTTCCTACTCTGCTTACACACCTGGAAATTTCCTTTCTTTTTCTTTCTTTCTTCTTCTTCCTACTTTCTTCCTTATTTCCCTGGTTCTTTCCTGACTAGAAGCAGCTTCCGGTTCTTGCTACAGAAGGATGGGGTAGAACAATGCCAAGAACTCTGAGAAATAAAAGCACAGCTTGTCTGCCTGTGTAGACAGGATTTTACTAAATCCTCTGTCTTGGAGGGAACAAGCAGACTCTCAAAATGAGCTTTCAACCAAAAACCTTCTTTGGGGCGGTCATATGTTATAGAATCTTGATTGATTAAATCAAATGGCTTTTCCTACAGGAATGAAACACTACATTCGGGTGCAGCCTGTTGCGTAGACACAGCCTGAGCCCAGAAATCCCTCAGCGCTGTCCAAGCCAGAGGAAGTGCCTAGTGGTGGAAGTAACATGGCTACATCCGTGTCCGAAGAGTTCCACAGCCCTTTGAAGGGACGCATACGTCGTAAAATTCTTTCATTGTTAAATAAACACAACTTCATCCTGATAGGCTGCACATCGCTCTAGGTCCTGCGCGACTGCTCACACCTTGCAGCCCTCTTGAGCTCTGCCACCTTTATTTTCCAACTTTTTACATGGGAATTTTTTCTTTCCATAGCAACCAGTCAGGCCACATTTTATAAATATGTCATTGGATGGAAAATAGCACAATTTGAGGTTGACACTGTGAACTAATTTGTGTGCTGTCTACTAATGTCAGGTATTTGTATCCAACAGGTGTCAAGCATAGCTATGTTTTCCCCTACAATTTTATTTTTTTTGGGAGGGTTGTATTTTAGGGAAGCATCTACAGGGTGTTCAGGGTCTCACTACACAGATCGGACTCGTGGTGATCTGCCTGTTTGCAGCCTCCCAAAAGCTGGGATTACAGGCGCACGCGCCACCACGCCCGGTCTCAATTGCAGGCCCATCCTCTACAATTTTAAAAGCTCACAAACACCTGTATGAATTTGCTGAGGTGGCTTATGGTGCCTCTGCGCAAAATTTTGGAACCATGAGTTTAACATGATTTGAAAATTTAGAGGGCCTGCTTGGAAGATTCCTAAAATTTCAAACTGAGCCCTTGCATCACACATGGTAAAAGTAGTATATACAGATTGAAAGTACCAAGCAGTAGAAAAGTAAACAGCTCTTTTATAGAGTGGGCCAAATCAAATGTCAAATTACTACTTTTTATGATTAATTTATGATTAAATATATGCTATTCTTAAAAGCGCATCTGTGTAGCACTGTTCTCCGGTTCTGGGGTCCTGGGCCTTCTTGAGATTCTTTCTTGAGGCCATATCAGCCACAGAAAGGCCCCAGCCAGGGGCCTGCATCTCCTCCTTCATTGCCAGGGCTGTCCTCTTCTTACCAGACCCTCTCTGTGGCTTCTCGTCACTTTCACAGCTGCTCTGCACTGTCTTTTCACCACTGTGCTTGCTGTGCACTTTCTCTGGAGCCAGGCTGGACTCAAGAGTACTGTAAAGGCCTGCAACGTGCTCAGCAGCACACGGAAGGGCTTTGCGGCGAGTGTGCACAGGTCAGCGGCCCGCCCTCCACCTGATAACCACGTCAGAGCAGGGAACATGGCAGAGTTCGTGTGCTCTCCGCCCTGTCAGTTATTACTGCTGAATGCGTGGAGATGTATATGTCAAGCTGGAAACTGTGTCAGTACTGCACACAGCCAAGAAAGATTTCTGTCTACAAGATTATATCGAGCTGGGTTATCTCCTCCATAAAGCGCCTCCCTGACCCCTGCCACATGCAAACATGCTTTAAGAAACCAAAGCAAAATAACTCCACTCTTCCTCCTCAGGGCCCCCAGCTTGCTGTGATGCAGTCTACGTGGAACTTTGGTCTGCTTGTGCATCTTTTTACTTAGAAGTCTTTTTACTGTTAGCATCAAATTTCCTTGAAAATAAGACCAGACCTTATATGAATTTTTGCTTCAAAATATAAAATTAGGCTTATTTACAGAGTGTGTCTTATTTTTTTCATGTACAATAATGCACATTTATTCAGGTACAAAAATCTGCACTTATTCAAGCCCAGTCATGTTACTTTGGGCACATCATCATAACTCTCTGACTTCTTGGGACTCTGTTTCCTGGGAGACCGCGGCCCCATCTCTCAGGTGGGGCAGGAGAGGTCCCTTCCTGCCCCTGTAGCCTGTGGAGCAGCACTGGCGACAGTCGGGGATTTTATCCCATGCGATCTCCCCCAAGCCACGGCATCCTGCAGCTGCTCTGACCCACGATAGGTTGGGTCATGAGGATGCACGGCAGGCACAGCCGCATCGACTTTCGCGCCGGCGTTTGCGCGCTGTGTCTGCTGGTCAGTTGGTCGCTCAGCAGTAAGCCTTGCCTTGAGTTGTTCTGTTTACCGAAGCATTTTCCTTTCGTCCAAAGGCCCCCCTTGAGTGTTTATAAATACTTCATTATAATTTATATCATATTTATTTTAAGTGTTAATGCCAATAATATTACTTATGTATACTTAATTATACCTCATTATTATTTTACCTTCCAATGTCTGGTGTGCGCTGTAGTGGATAGTAAACGCCTCTGTTTGGCTTCTGATCTCCACTGGGGCTTGGCTGGGGAGAGAGCTCAGCAGTCTAAGTTTCTGCCTGGTAAATGCCAGAACCTGACTCTGGTCCCTGGTACGGCATGCCAGTGCCAGGCCACGGAACCCTGGGTGTGCCACGCTGGCCCTGAAACTCGTGGTGGTGCACGCCTGTAATTCTAGTACCGGGGGGTGGGGGTGGGGCGGGCGGGGTGAGACAGGAGGATCACTGTGAGTGATCTGTGTCGCCAGACCCTGTGACAAATAAATAAATACAAACTTAACAGGGGTTTATTTTTAGGGTAGAGTTTATCTTATGAGCATCCTGAAAACCATGCTAGGCTTCATTTTCCAGTTAGGTCTTACTTTGGGGAAAATACAGTAGACTGGAGAAAAGTGGTAGTGAGTCTGTGTATAACTAATTTTTAACCATGGAACTTGTCTAATGTGGCATCTATAACAACCACTGAATAAAGATTTGTTTAAAGGAGTTGTGTATAATAAAGTGTTTGAATGGTATGTATATATATATATATATATATATATATATATTGTATTTTAGTAATGCTCTACAGGGTCTCACTATGTAGATTGGATTTGTAGTGATCCGCCTGCGTTCAGCCTCCCAACAGCTGGGATTACAGGTGCGCGCCAACACGCCCAGTCTCAATCCCTGTTTCAGCGTGTCCTGGGGGCGGAGCTGGCACCGCATACCAGGGATTGAACCCTGGCCGCTGTTTCTACCTAAGCAGGTGCTTTAATCTGCTGAACTATTTGGTTGGCCCTATGTGATTTTTTTTGTACTATAAAGAAAAGGCAAGTCATGAAGTCCTATTTTCATTATTCACTTTGTGTTTCAAGTTTTTATAATGAATAAGCCATTTGTCATTGCCAACATGATAGGTGAAAATTGTATCTGCTTTTTACTGCCCATCTCTCAAGAGACAGAAATCGTAATTTAGCATGAGAACTTGTATTTTACTTGTATTCTTTTGAAAAAATTAAAATTTGAATTTGTTTTCAGTGCAAGATTCAAAAAATATATGTCAAATTATATCTCTATATGCTACAAAGATAAACACTTATTAAATAAGATTGAAATTTCTGAAAAGGTGCATGTTCCCGCTTCAGCCATTGGCCCTAGGTGCCTGTTGCAGATAATCAAATGAGAATCTGCATTGATTAAATTCTGAATTCGACATCAAAATATCCCTTCCTTTGTTCTTCCTTAAAATTTGAATCATAAATCATTTGCATTTAAATTCCTTTTCAGATGTGGTCTTTTACCAGTCTCCATAAACATTTGAATGATCCAGGAAAGATAAAAGTCTCATCAAAATGTGCATATATTGCTTACAATCCTGCTTAATTACTTTGAATCTTCAATGAAAATTTCAAAACAAAAATAAAAATTCCAAATCGGTAGAAACAAAAATCATAGAAAGCGATATTAAGTCCAAGGTGGGGCTAGGCATGTGTCTTACTTGGGATGACTGGTTGCTTTCTTGAATAAGACACCTGTCTTTACAAAACACTTCACACACAAAAGTTAAGGAAAGGTAGCTTCTCGGCCTTACGGAAGTCACAAGCCGGCTACCACTTCCTTCCCATCGACGCTTCATTCATCCACTGAGCAGTAAGTGGAGTTGAGGTTGGAGAAAGAAGCAAAAGTTTCACCTCTTCATTAGAACAAGTTTTATTAAATTGGCTAGTTTTTCTTTAAAAGGTTAGATTTTTAAAATGGAAGACGACTTTAAAATTATTCCTCCATGTTCACTGGTCGTTTCTGTGCGTCTCTCTGATGCATCCTCCAGCAGATGTATGCAAGCATTAGCCAAGCACCGCTTCTTCTTGGGTACAGAGGAAATGCCTGTGGCATCCTGGACATCTGTATTACCGTGAAAGGGCTGTCAGCATACCTACATTCTATAATTTTGCTAGGAGGAAATATTACAGAAACTTCAAAAGAATTTCTGCATAATGAACTTAGGCCTGATCACAATATCTATTAATCATTTAAATAAAGCAAAACAGAGTCACCCTCGTATGCATTAAGCACCTAAGTGATGGGCTAGCGTGATTATTCGCATGTGCTGAGTCAGGGCCTGCTGTCAGCCTGCATTTTGCTTAGCACGAGAAGTGAGCATTGCGCGCCATTTCCTTAGCTCCCCCAGCTCTTCCTTCATTACTGGAAGTCAGAGATCAGCTCCTCCTGCCGCCCTCTCTCTGGTCCGCCCATGGCCCTTCTTCCAGCTGGCATCCAGATTTATGGGATTTCCTTTTCTTCTTCTGAAATCAGCCTTTTAAATTCCATTTGCAGTACACCACTTTGTTCTGTCTCTGATTTAAATCAGGTTGGCACGGCTTGGAGGCTATTCAATAATCTCTCAGGAAATCTTGGCATTAGGGGAGGGAAAGCCTCCCACAAAACCACCTTTCTAGCAGAGCGAAATGAAAAGAGCTTCCCCCCAGGAATCAAAACAGCCCCACCCTCCATGCTTTGTTTCTCTTATTTTATTTTTACTAAAGTCCAAATGTCACCACATCAATAGTACCTGAGTGGAGCCGCTGAATGTTCTACTGAACAATTTACACAGACTCTTCGATATCCAAACTCCAGGTCAACTTGCTTTAACCTCATGATGGAGAAAGCTTCTCACTTGTCTTTGTTGTTAGTCCAACCTTTGTGATAAAGGGGTAGATAGTGTGAACCTGGCTTTAGGAGACATGTCCAGGTCTTTTCTCCCTTTCCCTTGGAATTTATATGAAGGAGGTAGCAGGACATATACTGCGCATTACACCAGGGATTAAGCACATTTTTTGTGTGTAAGAAGCATAATCAGAATACCCTAATCCAGTGTAGGACTAGGCAGCCATTGAGGAATGATTCAAATTGACATTTGAAGAAATAGAAATGTAGCTGTAAAACACTGTTATACTTAAAAAGTTTAAAAAGCCATTATAAATGAAGTCTTGTGATTTTATACATCACTATGCAGATGATGGTTTTTCTAGGTGATAAAATATTAGACCTATATTATCTAAAACTTGCATTGTCCCTATGTGGCTACCTTGTTTTATCTGAAAATTAATTAAGATTAGATAAAATTTAAGTCAGTTTGGGGGAAGGTGACCCACGCAAGAGGGGGGTGTTTAAAATGGTGACATTTCATTAAACACATGTACCAATTCCCCAAGGTGAATGCATTATGTATTGCAAACACATAGTAATAGAAAGATTAACCAGGACTAGGGAGATAGCTCAGAGGTCTAAGTGCCTGCCTCGCAAGTGCAAGATCCCAAGCTTGATCCCTGGTACACATACCATGCAGGCCCCGGATTCCTGGGCACACTGGGTGAGCCCAGAAACTGGGCCTGATGGGGCATGCCGATAATTCCAGCACTGGGGAGGCTGAGACAGGAGGATTGGTATGATTTCAAACTGCATCAAAAAATAAAAATAATGAAACACAAGAGAGACTAACCAAAAAGTAAAAAACAATTTGAAAAAAATTCTGTTTCTTACGTGCACTGCTCGTGTTTCAGGTGCCCAGTAATCATCGGGTGTACTGGCTGCTCAGGGGCTGGCACAGACGGGGGACCTCTCCTTCCTGCAGACAGGTCAGCTGAGCAGAGTGGGGTTGGGTGGTGCGCACTTTGCTTGTGTTTTCGTCTTCTTGAACTTTTTACTATTGTTATACATTACTTTTATAATCAAAATAGCAGTGAAATTATTTTCACCTGGGCAAGGTTCTGTGCTATCAAAATAAATGTAGACTGAAGGAAACCCGCGGCCAGATTTACTTTACCTATCAGCATTCATCGTACTTAAATGTCTACGCTGAAGTTACTGATAACTGAAAGTAAATCTTTGGACAGTGGGTTTACTTTGTTATCTATCTAGTACATGGAACATTCTACAAATAAACAATCCATAAGCTGCAGATTGTATGCTTTTCTGAGGAATATGATAAAATCCTGGGTCGTCTTGGGGCTGGGGAGATAGCTCCGTAGAATAAGTGCTTGACTGGCAAGCACAAGAGCCTGAGTTCAATTCCAGGATCCGTGAAAAAAAAGTCCTGGCCGCCCCACCCTATCTTGTCCGGGATGGGAATCACGTCCTTGTCTAGCGTATTCATAGCATGTCCAGCCCATTAATTGCTGGCAGCCGCTTTGATTCTTGTACTGTTGAAGTGCCAAAGTGCTTGCATTCAAACAACCCTTACTTTACGTAAGAAAGACCCCCAAATGCAAGAATAATGATGATGGTAATTAGGAAAAGGCAAAGAGAAGCTGTAAAGTGTGTCTTGTCGTGAGCAGGATGAGCACAGTGCACTGATGTCTAGAGAGAGACCACATTCAGCCTTTATTATAATCATTAATATTCTATTATTATTATTGTTAATAATTATACTTTGACTATTTCAAAATTAAACTTTATGACAGCTGTCTGGACAGGGGAAAACCCAGCACATTTTGGGGTTTAGCCTTATTCCTCTGCGTCCACTGTGAGTCTTGGATGGATTCTGCCCGGATGAAGGGCAGCTGATTTACCTGTCATCTGTCTACGTACTCTTTGCCTGTCTGCCTATCAATCAACTGCCTATTTACCTACCTATCTAGCCTTTACTTTGGCCTGCCCATCTGAGTTTTGATGTTTAAGAACTTAATTTTTATCATTTAAAATTTTAAAAAAATGTTGAGAACCTGAATTTTGCTTCTTTTAAGAAAGAAACAGCTCTTGTAAAATTTCATCTAGAGGTTTGCAGGGAGGCTCCACGGGACCCGGGAGAGCCTTGGTGCCTTCAGCTAAGGCACATGCTGTCGTGTTTACTGCAGTGACAGCTGCCACCGTTTTCTCGGCTCGTGGAGTGCAGCCTGTGGGTACATTTATGAGTCCATCACTGTGCTTGGCCATTTGGGCTGAGGTCTGCTTTCTACTTTAAGAATGGCCAGCACTATTTGAGTGGATGTGGGGTCACCTGTGGGGCTAAGTGGTGTGACATAAGAGACATGAGATGCAGGAACCCTATCATACCTCAGTTTGGCTTAGACAACAGTGTACCATTGTGTCTACAAACTTCTGTCACTGGTTGTGATGTGCTCGATGGACCTTGATTAGTAGGGTTCACTGTCACTATGCTACAGAGTATACATGGTAAAGCAGAGTAATTAAACTTGAATGTACAGAGGAGCGGTGAGCCAAAGTCAAAACTCTCCTCAATAGTGTGACACACAATAAGATGTCTTTAATTCCAACGAGTCATTTCTTATCCATTTCTGTACTTTACAGAAAAATATTAATCAAAGGGGTCATTTAGTCTTACTTGGATTTCTAATCAGGCATGGGTGGAGCCACATGGATCTCCCACATCAACACACATCTAGGGCTTTACAGGCAGTTCTGAAGCAGGCAGAACACTTTGTGCAGTCGTGTTCAGAGAAGCCATCTGACTCTCGCGCAGCACTTGCTCTCCAGGATTACGCTCCTCTACATTCTTAGATTCAGGATTTGTTTTGCAGCTGTTTCAACCCACTGCTACTTTTTGAAAGTTTTAAGTTTTTGGACAGGGCTCATTCTTCATCCATGCAACTGTAAGGCAAAATGGGGCCTGCTGTAGAGACATATGTGGGCAAGGAATATTTCCCTAAGATAAAGAAAATCCACAAAGGTATTTTAGGTGGACAGAGTAGAACATCTTGGGGATATCCACTTCTCTTTACTTCTGTATTTCAGTAGTTCAAAAGGCTCCACTGCTTTGTGTTGTAAATATTTTCCATGGGCCCATGAACATAATTTTACGCTTGCTAAAGATTAATTGCAGATCACACTGAAGAAAGGTGCCTTACAAGTAAAGGGAGACAGTTGTGGTATAGGAAAGCCCCTCTGGAATTGGGAATATAACCCTTTTGTGGGAGCTGATGATGAATATTTTGGAGATTATTTATTCTCTCCAAGTTTTCTTTTATTGTGGCAAAGGGAGTGAACTAGGGGCTCTCCAGTGAGCTACATTTCCAGCCCTTTTAAAAAATTCAGAGACAGCGACTCTCTAAATTGCACAGGCAGGATGAAGGAACTTTTGATCCTTCTGCCTCAGCCTCCCACAGTGCTGCGATTACAGGCATGTAGCCTTAAGCCTGTCTATGTATTATCCTTTTTAACAGCTAAATATACCTTTCATTTTTGAGGAAAAAAACTGATTTGGATCGAATTGTCTTTTTGACTATTTCAGAGAAATTTCAAGCAAACCAGTATAACCATCTTCATTTCAGAAATAGAAAAAGCCAAAGCCAAAGCACAGCGCAGTGCGGAGAACCCAAGTAAACCAAACCCAACTAAGGAACAAACAACAACAACAACAACCAAACAGCGCGGGGGAGAGGGAGTTGTGCACACTCGGAGCAGAGGGCGGGTAAGGAAACGCTTAGTGTGCCTTGGAGGCTTTTCGTTTCCCAGCTCTGTAGGCTCTGCTGCCCCCTCTAAAAATGAGCAAAGGAGGAGAAGCTGCAAACTTCTGCAAGGAAGGGCTGCGGACAGTTTCTGGGAGGGATCCCTAGGAAACCTGCAGCTTCGGCTGCTAGGTTCACGCTGCTCGTAGACTCAACCAGAGCCTGGGTAGAGAGAGGACTGGGTAGAGAGAGGACGCCAACGCCGGGCAGCGGACATCCCTGGGGCGCAGGTCCTGGAGGGGCTGGGTGAGGAAGGCTCTGACAGCCAGCTGGGAAAGAGTGAGCTGTGGGGTGAGGGGGTGGGGGGAGGATAGGGAGGGGCGAGAGAGAGACAGAGAGACAGAGAAAGTGAGAGAGAGAGAGAGAGAGAGAGAGAGAGAGAGAGAGAGAGAGAGAGACAGAGACAGAGACAGAGACAGAGACAGAGAGACAGACAGTGCCATCTGCGGACCGCTGCTTGCCTTCCCTTCCGCTCTCTGCTGCACCTGGGTTCTGACCCGCTGGACCCACGAGGTCGGAACCTGTCCGGGGGCGGGGTGGGGTGGGGGTGCAAGGGCTCGGCTCAGCTCGCTGGGCTGCGGCTTTGGGGCGGCGCTGTCCTCCGCGGGGTCCTCGCCTCCCGGCTCTGCCGCTTGCTCGCCCCGGAGCGGCGGACCCGCTCCCGCTCCCGGGCAGCCGCTCCCAGGAGTGGCGGTGAGTGACCCCGATCTCGCCCAGGACTCGAGTCCTCAGGGTCCGGGGCGGCGGGGGCGCGGCCGGGTGGGGTCGAGGGGCGCGGGCAGCCCTGCTTTCCGAGGTCACCGGCCCCTCCCTCTCCGCGGAGCTCGCCCCACGGCTGGGGCTTCAGCAGGGACCCTAAGCTGCCCGGAGTCGCCTCTTGCACAGCTGCACGCCTGTCAGGGTAAGGTCGCGCTGCCTGGGACGACGGGCTGTGCCCGCCTCGAGCTGCCTCCGAAGGCGCAGGGAGAGAGCCTGGGCAACAAAGGGACTTTTCAGCTTGTTAAACAGGGTTGTGGCCTTCCCACCTCAGGGACATGAATAGGCCAGGAGGCCAGACCCTGGGACGCTGGCTCTCAGGCGGAGAGTGGGTCCTGCCCTGCATGCTGTCGCCGAGAGTTGGCTTTTCTCACGTCCCAGGGCAAACTACACAGGCAACTAAAATGCGTGTGGCATGCTTTCTTGGATTTTTCCGTGGGCAAAGATTCCTGGATGATGTCGCATTTGATAAGATGTCAAGAAAGAACCATCCGAGAAGTGCTTAGGTAGGAATTGGTAGTCAGGGCAGGAAGCCGTCTCGGACTCATTTGAAGTACTTCCAATCTTTGGGAAAGGGAAAAGAAAGGAAAAAAGAAGCCCTGGAATTCATTGCTTTTCTAAATGTTTCTGAAACAAAATCTGTAAATGTATTCAAAGAAATTGTAGCGTTCAGAGCTCTCAAACTTCCGGAACGTCATGACCCGTCTCCTATGGCCTTACTTCAAGGGCTTTGCCCTGGCCAGCCCGTGGTGTACGCTCTGGGCGTCTGCGCTGCCTGTGTGCCCTTTTCTGCACTTCTTTCTCTTCCACTTTCCCCAAAGGACTGCGCCACGCTAGTCTGCTCTAGCCGACTCTGACCCCACTGGAGGCCAGTGGTGTGGGGAGGAACAGGACTAGGGTCCACCTGCTGACCGCTTAGAGATCAGCAGCCCCTCCACGGACCGAAGAGAAACAGCAGGAGCCCTGGGTCAGTCAAACGAACTCGGCTTCCTAACAGTGTTCAGCACCATTCGATTTCATGGTCATTCTCAGCGTAGTCACTACGGCGAGCTCTGGCCTTCCGAGCCTTGTTAATTCTGTTAACGACTTGTCTGCATTGGCTAACTGCTCTGTAGAGGCAATCTCCTCCTTATTTTAAGGGAGACGACACCACCTATCAAATATAACTCGGATTTGAATGCTTTCTCCTGTTTCGTCTAATTATTGAAGCATGGTGGTCACTGGAGGAGTAATCACCCGGGGGTATTATTTCTGAAATTTATGCAGAGCGAAGTGGAATATATCAGTATAGCAAACACAGGGACAATCCCAGGGCCCCCTGGAAGGAGCAGGAGAAGGGAGAAGGGGAGAGGGAAGGGAAGGAGAGGGAGAGATGGGCTGGAGGGGAGGGCTCAGGCAGGGGTGGCCACAGGATAGGGTGCCACAGCCAGGAACCATGAGGCGCTAGTTATCCTCAGCAAGGGAAAGGGTGGCGATTACACAGGCGACATCAATTCTCAGTAAACTCATTTTTAACGTCATGCTTGTTTTGCCAAATTATGGTGTGGCTTCAGCGTCCTAGATGGTTGATGGGTGAAACATGCAAGAGGAAGCTTCCGTTGCTGTGTGCAGGGGCTGCGCGTGGTGGGCCAGGCAGCCAGTCACCAGCGGTGGCGTGCATGCGTGCCGGGCACACACGGGCTGGGGCCGCTGGCGTCCCTGGGATAGTGGCCGGTGCAGCACAGGGAGGTGCTCAGTCAGGGGGACAAGGCAGGTGGCCCTGGGGAGGGTATTTGTTGGCATGTCTGGGGAGAGAAGGCTGGAGGGCTTCAGGGAGTGCCACACTGGAGAGCTGGGGCCCTCTTCTGTAGGCCAGCGCTACCATCTGTGGGAGTCCAGTGCCTTTCGTGGGAAAACGAATTAGCAGGTGAATGCCGTCAACAGAGCACGCAAAGCTGAACTCATTCAAGACCATGAGGGAAGGGCCGGCCAGATAGCTCAGCAGACCAAAGCACCTGCTTAGGGACTTAGGGCTCAATCCCCAACGTGCCATGCCGGCCCCACCCCCAGGGTGTGCTGAGACGGCAACTGAATTGGACGTAGAGGTGTGCGCCTGTAATCCCAGCTCTTGGGAGGCTGAAAATGGAAGGATCACTACGAGTC
>NW_004524991.1:439314-444541 GCF_000260255.1 Octodon degus
ATATATATATATGAAAGACACCCAGAGACTTGGTCAGTGACATCAATTCTTAGTAAACTTATTTTATGGAAGCCAAATGGAGCTGTTGGGAGCCACTCAAAAATCAGAATAAAGAGAAGAAGGTCCTTGTTATCTCTCACTGGAGGGACAGAGATAGGAGCAGTGTGACCCTGCCCAGGAACCAGAAGGTGCAGTCACTGCAAGTCTGGCCTGTGGGGACCACAGCCACATAGGAGCTTCAGAGGAGGAATCCAGAGAGGGGAGGGAGGGAGAGAGAGAGCGACTGCAAGGACAGCATCTTTCCTCCTGCCTGCAGAGTATTTCCTAAGCACAGTTCTGAGAACTCCGGAGCATGCAGATGTCTCTGTGAGACTCGGTCCTCCTGTAGTACCCAGAAAAACAGAGCAGGGAAAGGTGGGGAAAGGAGAGGGGCTCAAGGGTCCAGCCAGGAATTATCTGTGGGCTGAGTACCCATGATTCACCAGGCAACAGAGTAGATGCTGTTATGATGAATAACAGATTCATCACAAGGTTCTGAATTAATGACAGCAGCCTTCGGTGACTATGAATATATTCACTGGGTATTAGTACTAAGATGATGGGTCTGAAGGTTTTCACAAAACGAGAAAAGGAATCTTGCAGCAGAAACTGATCTATTGCTTCAAACAATATGGGTACACTGGGGGAAATAACACGGCCAGGTTATGCAAAGCATTTATGTCGGAGGGAACTCTGTCCAGTGAAACGTAAGCACCTTAGAGGACAGGTAAGGCACTCCTGTCCTGCCGCACAACGCCAGCCCTAGTTCATGGTGTAGGCTGGTGAACGCTTGTGGAATGTTTGCTGGTGCTCACTGTGATGAGTTCGTGCCTGGTTCAGCTGTTCATCTGTGAAGCGAATGAATGAATGAACCAATGAAAGCAAAAGAAGAAGAGAAATAAATGATAGGACTGGTAGAGCACTTACGGTTAGAAGTTGAGAGGAGCAGAACCCACATGATGGAAACAAGTGAGAAGAAACAGGTAAAAGGCATGTGCAAGAGGCCAGCCCAAAGTTTCTCTTAGATTTGGGGACTGATAAAGATGAGAATGCCTAGGCTGGTCCTGCTTTTTCAACTTTAGGTGGTTTATTCAATAAAAATAATGTTGACGGAGGTAGGTCACATGGGAAGAGAAAAAACTGGGGGTGGAATGGGAGGCAGAGGAGAGTTAGGCACTAAAAATCTTACATCCAGGGTCTAGGTCAGATGACCTTCAGACTTGGCCCACTTCCCATGTACAACAAGATTCTATTACATGTTATAAGGGAAGTTTATTCTAAATGATTCGTATGAACACATTGTTCGAGATACGCTAGTTACCTTTTAATATCAACTGATAGGGTCGAAAAAAATGACTCCAAAGCAGAATCTGATGAGTTTACCATATTTTGTACTCTTAAAGTTTGGGCACCAGACACAGCTTTTATGACTTTTTTTCCTATATAATTTATTGCTATGTATTTATAAGTAAAATACAATAATTAAGATAGTAAAGAAACTTTCCTTAAAATTAATTTGGTCAATCAAAGCAGTTCTAAAATTGGTGAAGTTAACAGTGTTCAAGACTTTTAAAATGAATGGCATCTATTTGATAGTTCTTACATTGGAACGTTTGCTATAGTTAACTATCTTTGCACACTTTTCTAAAGACTAGGTTAATTTACACAGACTTGCGAATAGACGTTTAAAGACTTGCTTTACTAAGATGTTACACCATGTGCAATTTTGTAAGTCCGAGGACAGGTGTATCACAGAGCCGCAGCCACTGTCACATCAGGCCCCTTGAGACGTTTCTATTTCCTACCCTTGTGCCTTGCTCATTTCATATTTGTTCTTTTTATCTTTAAATTGTAGATTCTTGTACTGGTTGTGGTCAAAGAAGAACTGTACTGGAAATGGGCCCACTAGGTACAGAGGCTGATGAGAACCAGACAGTGGGAGAAGTAAAGGTTGAACCATATGGGCCGGGGCACACCACTCCCAGTGGGGAGCTGGCCCCTGACCCGGAGCCGGAGCTGATTGACAGCACCAAGCTGACTGAGGTGCGGGTGGTCCTCATCCTGGCCTACTGCTCCATCATCTTGCTGGGTGTAGTTGGCAACTCCTTGGTCATCCACGTGGTGATCAAATTCAAGAGCATGCGCACAGTTACCAACTTTTTTATTGCCAACCTGGCTGTGGCGGATCTTCTGGTGAACACTCTGTGCCTACCATTCACTCTCACTTACACCTTAATGGGGGAGTGGAAAATGGGCCCTGTCCTCTGCCACCTGGTGCCCTATGCCCAGGGCCTGGCAGTACAGGTGTCCACCATCACCTTGACAGTAATCGCTCTGGACCGGCACCGCTGCATCGTTTACCACCTGGACAGCAAGATCTCCAAGCAAAACAGCTTCCTGATTATTGGCTTAGCCTGGGGCATCAGCGCCCTGCTGGCAAGTCCCCTGGCCATCTTCCGGGAATACTCACTGATCGAAATTATTCCGGACTTTGAGATTGTGGCTTGTACCGAGAAGTGGCCTGGGGAAGAGAAGAGCATGTATGGCACCATCTATAGCCTTTCCTCCTTGTTGATCCTGTATGTTTTGCCGCTGGGCATCATATCTATTTCCTATATTCGGATCTGGAGTAAACTGAAGAATCATGTCAGCCCTGGAGCTGTGAATGACCACTACCACCAGCGGCGGCAGAAAACCACCAAGATGCTGGTGTTCGTGGTGGTGGTGTTTGCAGTCAGCTGGCTGCCCCTCCACGCCTTCCAGCTTGCTGTGGACATTGACAGTCAGGTGCTGGACCTGAAGGAGTACAAGCTCATCTTCACAGTGCTGCACATCATCGCCATGTGCTCCACCTTTGCCAACCCCCTTCTGTATGGCTGGATGAACAGCAACTACCGGAAGGCATTCCTCTCGGCCTTCCACTGCGAGCAGAGGTCAGATGCCATTCACTCGGAGGTGTCTGTGACAGCCAAGGTGAAGAAGAATGTGGATGTGGTAAAGACCAACGGGCCCCCTGACTCCTTCTCTGAGGCCACCAATGTCTAAGGACATGGTGAAGGAAACTAAGGGTACGTTCTGACCAGAGCCTTTGGGCTGGTGGAGGAAGGTGCATAGGTGCACACTGATCTCATTTTGAAGATGGAAGGCATCTGAATGGAAGCACGGGCAGTGCCATTCTCGGAAACGTGGCTGGCAGAGTGTAGGGAAAGACAAGGTGACAAATGGGCTCAGAGACAGTGACTTGGAATAGGCTGAGTTATTCGTAAAAACAGAGAGAAACACTTCTTACTCTTTCCAGGGTGAAGGAAACCTGACTGGGGAACTGCCCTTGTCAGTACTGCCAGCAGCTGGGGTTTGACACTCGGGCTCCAGGCACCGGCTGGGGCCTGCTCTGGGGCTGCAGCGTGACTCGCTCCGCGCTCTGATGCGAGTGACGGCTGCTGACCGCAAGCCTCACGAGTGAGCTGCTGGCTGTGCTGGGTGACACTTGAGCTTTCTTGTTCTTCCTTTAGAGGGAATTCTAAAAGGAATGCTCTCAGTAAACACTGCTACTTTAATGACATCAAGGGAGTAAGCAGAAATTGGACAGGTGATTAATATGTTGGAAAATCATGGGAGAAATTCTTACTAATCAATGAATGTTCTTAAAATCAAATGCATTTAGTAAGAATTTCTTTTTAAACTCAGAATCAAAGGCAGAAAGTGTCAGAATTACAAAAAAATGTAAATGATTCTTGAATTTTTATTTTAAATTATCCTTGCTTTATATGAATACTATTTATATGACAGATAATCAGCATTGCAAATTGTTACAAATTTTTAAATCCGTATGATTTCTGCTATTTGTGTGTTGGAGTAGAATTTGAGCGCCAAATGAAACCCCATTAGGAAGCAATTTTCAGGATATTTTGTAACATTGTGCAGGTGTTTGTGCGTGTTCTCTCGCACAGGCGCACGGCTCTTGCACGGTGCCCAGCACTGGCATTCTGCAGTGTTATTTTCTTTAGAATTCGTTTTCCATGGATCTTTTCATGATAAATAAAAGTATGATTTCGTAAGATGGCCCCATCTGGTCAGAAATAGTCGAGGCACTGGATTCAATCTATTTTCCAAATGTTCGCTTTTAAGCACTTTTACGTGTTAACTTTTTCCAAGTAATTTATTTTTTGGGTAATGTGAGTATATATGTGTATATCTATCAATAGTGGAAGATAAATGCTGTAGTATTTTTTTTATTTAATGATTTTGAGTACAGTTTTTATTTCAATAATACCCAACCAAAGAAGCCTAAAATTCTATTATATTGATGAGAAGTAAATGAGATGTTAAAATAGTTGCCTTATGTTAAATGCTATTGAGTTTCATTGTAGTTCCATTTTTGCAAATATGATTGAATTGTCAACATATTCATTACCATTTAGTTGAATTCAATATGACTGTTGTACTTCTTTACCACATTAATTTTATGAGTTGCAGAGCTTCATTGTACGGATGGATGTATTTCATATTTTTAGTATAGCTCTTAATAAATTCCTCCCACAAATTAGAAATAAAATGTTGACCTTGAATTGCAGTTTCAGGATAATGAGAAAGAATGAAACAATAAGAAATTTAATTAGTGGAAGACACATTAAGAAATCAATACAAATGTATACCTGTAATATAGTGGAGAACTCATTTTGCTGTTCCACTCGGCACAACTAAGAAGCTTTTTGTCTGTAACACGGCAGTGACGCTTCTTCAGGTGTTAGTAGAAAACTGCGGCCGGGACTAAGCCCCGCGGAACTCTTCAGGTGCGGGCCTTGCAAGCACTACTGCGTCGTCGGCCGAGGCGTGTGCAACGTCTGCAGCGTCTGCAATCCCGCAGTGACTCCGCAAGCGTATGTCTGATCTAGTTGGCTGTGTCAGTTCGCTAAAATCAACTTTTCATGTAGTTCTTTTAATGTGGAAATAAAGTGTGAATTTGAGTCAAGCTCTTCGTCCCGCTTGTACACGAACCGGGGTAAACGGACCTACCCCACCACTGTTCCAACCAGACATTTCTTCAGAGTTTCAAGTCTCGTCTCTGTGAGCTGATAGAACACGCCGATGTGGGTCTCACAGAGGATCAGATCCACTGTGTCTCAAGCAGGACCTGCCGCTTAGAGTACACCCAGCAGCTCCACACTCTGTCTCACATGCTTCTTGT